>NW_028277174.1:18005000-18305000 GCF_051122295.1 Plectrocnemia conspersa | reverse complement strand
TGGTCAGGTTAAACCTTTTTTTAAATAACCTAACAAAACAATTTAAAAATTAAAAAACATCCGTTTGAAAGTGTGTTGTATTATTTTACCTTATTTTTATTTATGAGATTTACGCAGAAAGGCAGATTTAATGGCTTAACTCTGTCGAAAGCCTCTAAACATTTTTGCAATCTGTCGATACTCTCCCGAATCAGTCTCTTTTTATTTAATAATTAATGTTATTCTCTGATTACTAAAACAAAGATAAAGCCGATTATTAAATTCTCGAGAAATCAGCAAATTTTAAAATAAATGCAAATTCTCGATTTGACATTTTTTTAAGAAATCTTTAAGAATAATTATTAAAAAAGAAACACTAATTGCAATAAATGTGCCGTATACAAAACAATGTATCGAGAAAAAAACATTATTTATCATACAAATCAATTTCTAAAAATTATTTATCTAACTAATTAATTTATCTACTGACAAAAAAATAAATAATGCCTTAAAAGCGTAGCAAGAATAATTTATCTCAAAAATTCTGATTTTGTAATATTATTTAAAATTAATAAAGGTGTATCTAAGATTCAGCAAATTCTCCAGAATCCGACAAATCAAATGGATAAATACAATCAGCAAGAACTAAATAAATAGTGAGACTCGAGACTCGAAATCATAGTCTTTAAATCAGTGACATCTATTTTATTAAATATTATTACAGCTTACAATCAATAGAAGGTACTGTGCACGACTTTAATTTTATTATTTATCACGATGTTTATTCGTAAGATTAAGAAAATCTCAGATTACCTTATTTTTGATGATCAAATGGAATTATACGTATACGAAAACTACTAATTTTGATCGTCAATACACGATAAAAATTGAATATCAGATTATAGTCACTAGTACTAGTGCCGTCACCTTTTTAAATGGAAGGCGTACTACTGTGCAACAAAAAAGTTACACAGAAAGGTTACTAGGTATATTCCGTGGTTTTCCATTTGTCAAGTTATTTTTAGAATAGTATTTTTATTGAAACACATAAGGATGAAGTTATCCAAATTGTATGTTATCATACCTAGCAAAAATGCAATAACTCTTTATAATGCAATTTTTATTTTTACTATTACAATATGCTTTTTTTGTCATAAAAACATATTTTGGCTTAAATTATTTACCTTAATATCATGTTATAATCTAAGGGGATTGATGGATCCGAATTGTTAGTACATATAAATGTCATTATTTAATTTTCGCATTTAGGATAAAAATTAAAAAACACTAGTTTATTTAATATTCAATTTACCAGCTTAATTTTATTACAAATTATTGGTTAAGAGATTCCTAATAAAAAAAAATACTCGGCACAACATTGAATACACCACATTACTGCACTGTTAAATTTTGTACGATCAAGTTACATTAAATTTGTCTTGCAATTTAATCAATTGTAGAAAATTACCAAACTGATAAAGCTACTGTCTTATAAAAATTGATGATCTAAGCAACAATTAAAATGTATAAGTTATGTAATAGCCACTGCTTTAAACAATAAGTCACATAAAAGTGTTTTTGTGATCCCGTGGTGCTAGTCGAAGAAACGGCATTTGTTCAAAAGGTCAAACTTTCTGAAATGTGTGGTTTTTCTAGAAAAATCGAATCAAGGTAATCGTAAAAACTTATGTATAAATGATCAATGCATTATACCTGACCATATGACATTTTTCATACTACGCCTGCAAAAGAGTTTATTATATAAAAATATTATATAACAGTAAGCTTAATATGTCTACCTACTTAGAATAAAACATAATTTATATACTAAATACTTAAGCAATAAATAATTTGATATACATAGTACATATTTATGTTATTTTAATGAGTTTTCTCCAACGCCTTTTATGTTATAAAAATAAACTGAGATTTAAGATTAAACCTTTTCTTTTGTTTAATGCGATAATTTTACGCAAAATTCGGGTGTCACAAAACGATATTTTCCGCAGAAAACAACCATTCAATTTGACCTCATAAAATTCAATAGAGCCTCCGTTTTCGGGGCGCAAAGGGTTGCTTGACACGGAAAGCTCTCAAGATTATGTGCATTATGTCCACCCACCACCCCACGTACTCTCCAACCCTTAAAATTAATTGGGTTTTGAAAATAAGTGGCTTATAATTTTAATTTATTCGCGTGAAAGCTTCTCAATTTTTTTTATTCAACGTAAAGAATTTTTTTGCACAAAAGAGACGGAAGACGAAAGAGGGAGTCTTACAATAAATACAAATTTAAAAATTTATATTTATGTATTCTACATTATGCCGCTTTCCTTCTTAAATTATAAATTAATTTCTTTCTTTGTTTGCCAGCGTCTCCTTATTCTGCGAGATGAAATTTCAAATGCAGCTGAATATATCTCATTTAGCATGCATAATTTTGTACGCAATCTCCTTCTCTGTCGTTATATCTATAAAGCACAGTTAAACAAGTATGATTTTTTTTAAATTATTGTGACACTGGTAGGGAGAAACATCAAAACGTTTATGATTAAATTCTTGGTTTTCTCGTTTTGTATAGTATTTTATAGTTATAAATGCTGTACTGTGTATGAATTTATACGATTGCTCGGTATTTCATAGAGATAAAATATAATTAATATTCTCCTAATAAAAGTGTACTCAATTGTGCCAATTCGTAATATGCTAAATTAGAAGTTCTTTTAGTGATCCATTTATCCTATGAAAAATGTGAACCTGATACCCAATTTTCGTTTTTTATGGTAATAATATAAATAATAAAATAGTAACACGAAATCTTAGTGCCAATAAATCATATTTTTTTATTAGTTTGTCCTGATCTCGTTGTTACGCGTTATTTTCTTAGAAGGCAAAGTTATGTATTAAATGTTTACCACATTTTAAATTACTTATAGCTTGCTTAATTACTATAAATACATTATATTTTCGTAGGCTTATGTACGTCAATCTGGTTTATTATCCACCAAGCGCACTGATAGTTTTGCTATATAAATAATCTGATTTATTCAATGATTTAATTTTTTTTCTAATAGGATGTTTCACATATAAACGACCGGTAGTGTTTTACCCCCGTAGCTTATATTTCAACCCCGTTTGTTATTATTTTAATTCAACCGCGCCATTACGCGCCGCCCTTGATTTATGCGCCGGCGACTGCCGCAATAATTCAAACGACAATACGCACTGGGGCACAATTAACTATGAAACGTTGGGATGTTACGCTGTGTAAAAATGTCCCAGTTTTAATTTACATTTAGGGGTGTTTTACATAATTTTTCCAGATATCCACTTGTCCCTTTTTAATATTGTGCATTCACAACACAATATTGTTTAATTTATATATGTACATATTGTATAAACAAGCTAATTAATTTATTATTGTATATTATTACATCAAATTTATTTTTATGGTTAAGCTTTAAGCTAATTAATAAATAAAAACAATTTGTAAAACATTTAGTGCATTGAATGATTTTACTTTACTGTTTTTTATAGACAAAACTTTGAGTCTGTTGGCGTGGCTCGAACCTGCGGTCTCTGAGTTACCAATATATACCTTACGCACTACGCTATTCCAACTTTGTAAATAAATACAAGTCAGAACATAATAATGCTGCAAAAACTAAAAAATACCATATCCATTCTTGTAAATAAAGTTTTACTTTAAAATTCAAACTATAACAACATTCGGTTGTAGAAAATAATTTTATAAACAATTTGTGTAAATTCTAAAAATAAATATATTTTCTCTTAATACAATTTATTTTTTATTATATTATTAAAAAATATTTAATTTATAATTTAGAAATTAAATAAATACGAATCTTAATATAACTTAGCAACAAATTTTGACTTTTTTATGACAAAAAAAATTTTTTTTTTTATCTTCTGACATACATTAAATTTTCCCAAAAATAATAAGCTTAACCACACTTTTCATATCACTATGGAAATCATTATATTTATTTTTCATCTATATATGCATTAAATATAAAATCATTTGCAAAAAAAATTGAATTAATAAAATAACAAATTATTATTTGACTAATAAGTAAAGTGAGGTTTAAATCAACACAGTTTTTTTTCTATTTTACTTATTTATTTATATATTGTACTACTAATTTAGTAATTCTGAACTCACAGATAATCTCCAAATTAATTACAATCAACAAGTAGTGGTACACTAAATTTAAATCAGTGACATATTTTATAAATTATTATTATAGCTTATAATCGATATATGTCACTGATTTTATTTAAATTATTAATCACAATAATCATATGTAAGATTGAAAATTTCTAAAAATACCCTAAGCTGTAATGATTTATCGTAATTATAATTATATATTTATTACATATAATATACAAATTTAGATCTTTCAGACACCATAGAAATTTAAAAGCACAAAGGTTCATAAGCTTCAAAGTCTTACGGTTATTAGTCACCAACTATTCTACTATTCTACTATCGTGCTAGTCAAAATCAAAGTAAAAAATATCCATTTTATTAAAAATAAACTATTATTACAGCATATAATTAATTTATGTCACTCTGCACGACCTTTATATATTTTAAATAAATTATTCATGTATTTGTATCAATGAATAAAAAATAAAAAAACTTAATATGTTAGGATCGGTCGGAATTGTAATTATATAATTTATTCTAATCTCAAAATAGCAATTAAAAAAACAGTATGGTCCATGAAATATTAAACCCCCTGTATTTTAACTTTTTAATTAAAATAATATATATATTACATAACCCGATGAAAATTCAATCTAGTTGAAGGACCATCTAATTTTAATTAAGCTTATCCTAATGTACAATCTTAACAATGTTTATGTGTTTTTATTTCGCCTATTTTTTTATTTTAAATATTGCAATGTCTGAATTCGTGAAATAGTTATTTGCTATGCTCTACGATCTCGCATATTATATCTACATTTTATATTTCAACCCCTCTTGTAAATATTTTTTTTTTTCAATGATAAATATTATAGAAAGTGTATAAAATATTGTACGATTCTCTTATAATGTATCCCATAAAATCGTCTGACATATGCAAAAAATATTGTAAATACTTTCGTTTGCACGCGGTCTGTTAAACCATTCGTCTTGCATACTCAATGTGGCATAGTCCGTCGGGAAAATAGAGATTTTTTACAACCCCTACCTACCCTCTATCGAAGGGTTAACGCGTCGTATTGATTTCCGCCGAGACTTTCCCACTCGCGGTTCTGTTGATGTTTACCCCGGAAGAATATTTGATCAGCGAGAGAAGAAAGTGTTGGTTGTTTTTTTTTCGAGTCCCAGAGACGTTTTGGATATATCTCGTGTCAATGGATTATGCCGAATAAGGGCAGGGACGGATTTGGATCTAATAAATATTGTATTTGGGGATGAAACTATTAATATATTACGTCTGTGATTTATTTATTAAATACTGTGGATAGACTTGTGTATTTTATCTATGTAACATATTTCATTAAGAGTACTTTAAAAAAACAATAATAAATAATTTTTAATACATATTAAACGAATCATCGCATATAAATATTATCATAAATTTTATTAGTTTTTTAAACAGTTAAAATATTCGTGTTAACATTTTATCAAGTTTACTTTAGAGACAGTTATTTTATATTGACATTTGACATTATAAATGACATTTATTTTTATAGCCTTTTGACGTGGCTATTAACCTGCGGGGTTTCAATCAGATTATTTTTACAAAATTAGAAGTTAAAATGAATCTTACGAAAAAGGTTTTTCTATATTTAATTATCATTGAAAATGTAGTGTTTAATATATATATTAAACACTTTATATTACCTATAAATTATACTGTTTTGAATTTTATTAATTTTAACTGTAATTTATTTTAATGTTACAAACTTAATACATATAGTTCAACCGTTCAATTAATTTAATAATGTATATTTTATACAAAATTATCAATAAATTACATATGATTTTTTTCTTAGCATTTTTTGAATCCCAGGAAATTAAAATAACGGGAATATGTAGATAAATTAATTAATTTTATATTATTATAAATTTTTCGTCCGATATTATTAGTGCATGTAAGAAACAGCAAATAAAAACGATTTTTTTTAATTTATTCAATTTAAAAAAATAATTGAATTAAAACACTAGATATAAATAAAACAATTAACTCATCAATTGAAAACGCACGAAAATACAAGTTTAGCCCTAAGATCGCTACCATTGAAGCTCACGTCAAACCGATACAGACAATTTAGTACGTGTCTAGACCTTCAGGCAAACGCCATCGAGGTACGGAGAAGTCTAGCTATTATAGCTAGCAAATATTTTATTATGCATCGATTTATTGCACATATTTTCACGGCCGGAATATTATAACTGTTATAACGTAAAACAGGGGTTTGCCAGTTTTTCCGAAAAATCTTGATTGAGATATTCCTAGTATACCAGTTCAACGGTGAATAGAAAGTTTTTTAATTATTCGCAAATAATATTGTCTGTTACGTAAAAGAGATTCCAGATATAAGCATAGATATTGCCTCGCTCGCGTCTTATTAATGTAAATGTTTATTAGGTCACGACGCATTGGGGTTACATCAGGTCATGAAGGCACAGATACACAAACCTAAACATAAAAGGGCGATATAGTGTTTTGTTATAAAGATTGTGAAAATGTTGCTGCCTGTGACATATACCCACCTAAATCACGGTAAGAGGTATTCCTTCTTATTTATTATACGTGTTTCCACAAATCGTTTGTTATTTTGTAACAATTGCGAAATTTGCTACCGCTAACCACTTTGCGAGCGAAACGAGGCTGTATCTAAAGTGAATATTTGTACAAGCACTTCACTTATACGCCACCGCGTCATTGTTCTTTTCACCCCTGACCTTTCGAGCTTTAATCGCATAAGGTCACGCGTCTTCAAGCTTACTTGGAGATACTCAATAATTGTTTTAGAATTCAACGGAAGACTTATATTTTTGTACTTTTTAGTAAAATTGTATTATTTTTATATATAGGATATACAATTAAAGTGACTTGCAAAAAAGCTTACATATTTCAAAGGAATTGTATTTATAGAAACGTAAAATTTAAGTCAATAAAATGTAGCGCTAGCACTCTTTAAAGAGAAAAGTCAATTAAAGAAAATATTTGATCAAATCAATTTTTACACGGAAAATGTTTTTCAGTAGGTTTATTATTAAATATTATATTTCTTAATATTTTTTTTAAATATATAGAAGTACAACCCATTAAGAAATTATTGATATATCATATAATATAAATAGTAAATGCGTTATACGCTCCCACAACCCTTCTTTTATTGTGATGACCGTGTATACTACATGTCATCTTATTATGTAAATTTCTCTATAAATATTTTAATTTCGAATTTAAGACACTGGGGTCCATATGAAATTCAAACCCAGATTTTTCTGTTATTAGTCGCCGACTTATACCACTGTCTATTGTGATGGTTATTAGATTTTACATATGTCAACGCGTTTTATAAAATGCATTGCACCTGAATAGTGAGTGTCGGATTTTTTCATTTCAAATTTTTAAATGAAAGACTTCAGTAGATCATTCTGTATATATTATACAACAAATATCTGATACTAAATTAAAATTTATTTTATACGACGAATTTAACAGATTTTTAGTATTCAAAATGTAACTAAAATTTCCATTTTCTCGCCCGTTGCGTAGGCGCCGTAAACACAATTTAAAATTTAAAAAGTAAAATAAAAAATACTGTTACGAAGCGCTTACGTATCCCGCGATAATGGAAAGCGTCGTTTCGCTTATTTCATAAATAGAGTTTTCAAAAGTTAAATATTCTTTTGAATGGCGTAGGAAACGTTTCGTTTTTCGTTACCCATTCCGTCGTATGCTTTCTCCCTTTATTTTAAATACGTAATGTTTAATTAAGAAAACTTTAATTAATACCTCGAAAAACCATTTAAATCTTTTAATCGTAATACGTTTTCAATTACTTCACTTAATATTTATTTAATTAAATATTATAAAAACACATACTTTGAGTCGACATTACGATGTGACTAATTTGATTAAAAAAATTTATTTTTTTATATTTGCGCTTTTATATTATTTAAAACGGTCTTTAAAATACTAGTTGCTATTTTCTCTGAAACGGTAACAAATATTTATATTATTAGTTTTCTTCATTATTTTTATCAACTATCAACTATCATGACTTTTTAAGTGAGAATGAGATTGAAACAGGTAAGACTAAAATAGCATTCATCTCTAACAGTAGCAATATTTTCAAATCATAAAAATATGGTACTTGAATAAGTAATACCTTTATGTTAGCGGGAGCTTCTTTTTTATTATTTCTTTCGGTCTCTAATAATAAGTACATTTCTTTTATATAATGCATCTCCGAGATAAGATTGAATTTCTATTCACTTATATTTTCATTCTTACTTCTCATTTAAGGAATTATTTTCCCGATGTCATCTTCGGGTTTCTCTCCATCAATAAGAGAGCGCACAATAAAATAAAATTCCGCACAGTAAATAACTCATCCGAATAATCCCTACGAGTCGGCGAACGATGACAGTTGAATTTGTACAATGGTCCCTGGCAATTAATTACGTTCGCGTTTATTATTATTTTTTTATTATAACACCGTGGTTCGGTATTATGAAGAGATTATGGTGGCATCGTCGAGGCGTCATCGCATTCAACGACGCCCGACGGTAACATTATCCACTTTAATACTTCCTCGTATACCTCACGGCCCTCTTTGTTGTCCTACACACCCTTTCCGGAATTGTAGGGAACAGGGCCGTTTAATATTGTGCTATAGTCACTAAAAATATAAAAATTTACACATTTTCTATAAATATAATATTTCATTATAAATATTTCGTGAAAATCCATTAATACGTTAAATATAGATTTTGCTTTTTCAAAAAATTCATAAGCATGTAAAAGGCTTGTAGCAATCAATAAGCGTTGTTTTCCATAAAAAATAAAAATACCAAGTATTAATTAATAGATAAATTTAACATTTTTATTATATTGTATATATTGGTTAATTCTCTAACAAAGCTCATTCTTTCTGCTTATCAGTTATAAGTAATATCTTGTAAGTATTATTTATTTTTAAAAAACATGTCTGACATATCGTCATTTATTATAATAAAAATTTGTTTGAGGAACAGCCCTGGTAGGGTGAATACATTGTAATGATTCGGTTATATTGTTGTTTCGCGACAGCCATTGTGAGCGCGCGGAATGTGTTTTTAATGCCGGCCGAATAACGAGATGAATGCTAATGCAGCATCCAATGAGATGACATAAATAAGGTTCGAATGGCCTGAAAAGCGATTTTTCCGCCTACCATCGATTGATGCTGCTGAAAAATCTGAGGCTGATGGCACGAAATGAACGATTCCATCGACCATAATGGCTAAATCGTTCTGATAATATGCCTATAATGGAATTATTTTATATTTATAAATATACATAGTAAACAAGTATAATATGCTTTACTTAAGCCACATACAATGTTACTCAATTGTCACGAACCATCACATAACAAACAATGATGAGTAATCGGTTTTAAAGTTAGGTCGATTAGTGAGTAATCAGTATTATTTACACCTATAACTATATTTATTATTACCAATGTATTTAGATTAAGTCACTATTTTAATCATTGTATATGATGACTAAATATATTAAATATGCTTACGTGGATTACCATTAAACTATTTTTCACAAGAATGCTTATTAAGAAGCTAGCATTAAACAACATATAACTTATAAGAAATAAATTTTATTTATGACATCGCAATGAAACTTAAATCTGACTACAAAATAAAACGTCAAATAATAAAGGTGTTGTATCCAGTTTATTGAGCAATGTTTTTTGTTGTATCATGCGTTAAGAGCCATACTGATTGATTTATCTTGAATAGCTGTTAAGATTTCTCAATAATTATTATACCTATAAAGTAGTAGAAGGCAATAATTAATGATTTAAATTTATAAACTAGCTTTTAACAGTGAAGATACTGAAATTGACTAATTTTCCCTAAATTAATAATAATATTTATTTATTAGTGTAACTAAAAAGTGCCTAGAACGAGAAATTGTATGATTTTTTTGCTTCAGCAATCTTTTAACATTCATAAAAGAAGTGATAAAATCTTTTAAAAATATTATTAAAATCAGATTCATTGTAATTATTTTAAGAATTATTGACTATTCATTGCAATATGATATTATTTAAATATTGATTTATTATTCTGTTATAAATCATATAAATAAACATTGACTACTGATTCATCATTTCAACAATTTTAGATTCGTTGAGAAGATAAGTGGCATTAAATATGTTACCGTAATATTTTATAGATAGTTCGATTGACCCTATGTTCTTAAAATTTTATACTTAAATTTTATATATTATAATAAAAAAACATTAAAAATAACGTCCAACGTATTTTAAGAAACTGTTTTTATGATACAATAAAATATTTTTAATAAAAAGTACAAAAACTAGTATTTGATTGCGTCGGTGATCATCTTTGAGTCATGCAGGCCTGCCGTATCCTCACCACGCACATTGGTAGGGGATAAAAAATGACGGCGCACGTCTCTACAGTTGTAAGATCGCAGGACAGACACGCGTGTGTTGTGGCGGGATTTAGTCATTGTATCATGAGCTACCACACTAGCAAGTATTAATAATTAATATTCAATTTATAAAAAATAATATTTTTTCTGTCTGAATACTCAAGAAAATTATTATTAAAAGCACTTTACTGTTGTTCTATACAATCTAGTAATCATACATTATCTACTAAATGGTATTAAGGTACATTCTATATTGATCCTTAAAATTCAGCTAAAGCATTTTGCTGATCTATATAGATTACATTCAATCTAAACATTGACTTGTATTTTGTTGTTTTTCACCTCATTGAATTTTAATTGAAATGTATATTTATCTAGGTAATTTAATTCTTATTGGAAATAATAAATTTTGCGTATCTATTTTATATTCCTTTTTATGTAGTTATGAGCTACAAAATTCTGGACAACAGATTTATTTTGGCGTGTGTTAAAAAATGTAATAAAAAGATAAAGCAAAATACATGTCCACATTAATAAAAGCATAGAGAAAACAGCAGTAAAAAGAAGTCGGAAATTTTACTTACTTGGACTCCACTCTATATGTGCAAAACAAGGAGAAAAAATAAAATCCCGTATACTAGCTCCTAACAAGAGCTACCCTGTCTCTACTCGGTTCCTAATTTTTAGGCATATGATGCAAACTGCTAGTATTTATAAGACAGTAATTAGGCTATTATTTACGAATGGTTATGAGACTTAGACTTGAAAGTTGGAAGTCTTTGAAAGAGAAGTTCTAAGAAGGATAGCAGTACCGACAAAAATTAACCACGAACTAAAAAATCTTATCAGTCAGGATACGTTGCAGTGTCACATTGCAGTTGAGTAAAACTATTCTTGCACATAACGTACTTACTATAGCATATTATATAATATAATTAAAATCAATTTAGAATATCTGTTTATAGATAAACAATCACACAATAAATCCTATTTAAAGCTCAACTAAAGGTTAAAAGCAACCATACGATTGATAAGAGATAGATTGAAAGCGGGTCCCGCACGAATTTCCGTGTTTACTACCACACATTGGTCCGTGTGTGGGATTTTTATGTTTGGGCAAAATGGACACTTGGGGCTATTAGACCGCGAAGGAAATTGCTCCTAACTATTTAGCTGCAAATGTGAAATTAAACTGTGCTTTATAGGTATCTATATCGGGCGGAACAGCCGTCGGCACACTCTCGGAAGGCCGCTCGCAAAACTTTTGGGTTTCCAAATAATTAAATATTTATTCAGACTGAGACCGTCTGTCAAAACACTGATTGCCTTATCTGTTGCTCGCTTCGGTCGGCAAGAGAGATAAACTTTTATTTGGTTATGTAGCCTACCCATCGATTAATTTCGCATCTGTCTATTTGGTTGGAAAACTCGGATTGACGACCTAGAAAATAGCACCCGAAAGTTGCATGATATTGTACAATATAATAACAAATTGCTGATTTTATTAAAAATATTTTTACATTTAATATATTAAAAAATATGTTTTTCATTTTGACAAGATGGTGCCATGTTTCACACAAATATGTCATTAAGGGTAACAAAATACATGTTTCTATTAAAAAATCTGATTATGCAGCATAAATTTGTATGCCTTTCAATATGCCAGAATATGCACAATTAGATTTTTGTGAAGATTTATGAAAAGTAATATCGGTACAAAAAAACGCAATTTTTCCAATTTACGTCATCAGTGAAACTAGGTTTCATAAATACAATAACAACTCCACTAGTAAAATTAAAAACATTATTTTATAAATATTGCAAGCAGTTCTAAGAGATCGATTATAGATTAAGCGCAGCACCCATAATGACTTAAATAAAACCTAATTTTTGTTTGGACTATAACATTTTTATTTATACGTAATACCTATAAATTTCCAGACAATTTTAATCTATGCAACTCTAAGTTGATAAAGTGTTAATAAATGCTTTTTACGGCCTTTCCTTTTAGCAAAAATTGTGTAGCTCAAATTTTTAGTAGTTAATAATGGTACATTACAACTCCACAATATTTTTCATATCGCAAAAAACTTTTTAGCGTAAAATATTTTTAACAAAACGCTTTATCAGAGCACCGTATTAAAGTTTATATTTTTAAAATCCCACTTAAGTGACTTTATTTGAACAACTTTTTACTACAAACTACTTGATCAATCGACTTGACAATTGACAGCCAAGAAAAAATAAACGACTAAGATAGATGTAGCAATACGACACTGTAAAGATTTTATCTATGTATATATATTTTCGCGAAGTTTTTTGAACCTAAAATTTTTTTTTGAATCATACAATAATTAATGAAAATTTTAGTTTACATGATTTTTACCATATAAATTAATTAGTAATAACTAAATTATTTTCAGATTCTTATCCCAAAAATGTTTTTTTACATAAATTGTTTTTTAATTACGAAAAAATCATACACTTCGGAAGAAAATGAAGTAAAATAACGTTATTATATATGTATGTACATATGGATATCTTAGCAATGTAATATAAGAATACTGTAAAATATAGAGATATTCATTACTATAAATATTACTGTAAATAAGATTACGCTATATGTATAACATCATCATCAGAACTAATAGTAATTCTATTTAAATAAAACTAGTATTACATTCAAACATTAATTATTGAAAATATAAATACAATATATGCATATGTGTGAATTATGGTGGGTCGAAAAAAATTATGACATTGTCCAGAGGATTTGTCAATTTGAGAGTCTGGTCTTCTGTCACATTCTAGATGGCCAACTGCAGCTAATAGAGTGCTTAGGTTGTACATGAGTTTGGCCATTCCTTCTGAGAGCTTGAAACAAATAGTTATCTTCATTTTGAAATCATACATGCCTGTGTGGTTCATCACCAAACAGAGCAAATATTTTACTGTCGGTCGGTAAGTATATTTTTCTAGCAATTTTCGCATCGCGGTATTTATTTGATGACCTACTTCAAATTAATAATCCAGTAATTGAACGCAATGCGTTCTTTGCACACCCTGAAAATGTACTGTTGGCTTGAAATGATCGTTGATGAAAAAGAACTTCGAGAGCTTGGATGTAAGAGAATTTTAAAAATGAGACAATTCGCCTTCAAAGGAAAAACCATTAGAAACGTGCCACCTAAGATAAAATTTTAAAGTACCGATTACACTGAAATTTTTATTTGAATTACCCGACACTATCAGAAACATTGAAAATTTTTTTTTCTAAATCTTGTAAATTTGTAACTTGTAAGTATGTGAAAATGAAGCTAAAGATCAGATCTACTGTTATTAAGATCAGAAAAATCAGACTTTAACCCTTTGCACTCGTAATCGTTTTCGTACTAGGTATGTCGCCAGCTCGGGAAAAATGAAAAATGTTAAATTCTTTTTAAAAATTAAAATTATATATGTAGAGCATAACTATGAATAAACTAATATCAAAAACGAAGAAATCAAAACAAATACTTGCATTTCTCTAAATTACATTTTAATATTTTTTGGTTCTCTCAAGTACCATTGGTTGGCAATCCATAACAATAAATTAACACAATAGGGTGACGACCCTTTTTAAAATATTTATGGGACCGAAAAATGTTTAAACCATAAATATACACAAATAACAATATGCCGCTCGGTTTTAGGTTTAGATATATCTACCTGCGAACGAAGCCAGCTTACATCGCTCGCAGAATTACAAATTGTACGTTTTTTCCATAATTAAAGAAACCCACAAGATATCTATATTTTTATAAACTAATATTAGTCTCATCGCCCCATCGAAGGGCAAATGGAACGTTGCAGTTAGTGTCATATTATTTTATATATTTCTTAATTAAAAATAGACAAAACTTTTATTAATGAATAGCTGTATGGTAAATATGTATTTGTTTGTAATTTTATACGACGACGACGGTCAATTGGGCGATGGTTTATTGGGCGACAGAAATTAAAAAAAACTTGCACGCCTTGCTTTATTGTAAATATTAATAAAATATACATCAACTATTTATAGGACACCTTGAACAAAGTGGTACATGTATATACCACCAAAATTAAGGTTTATTTTTCCTATGTTTTTTTTTTAATAATGAACCTAATGTTACAAGAGCACCCGTGATAACGTACATTGGTAGGTCAGTTTACCATTCAATATAAAGTTGACTTAATTTAGAATATTGCATCCTAAAACGACAAATAAGATATTAATTCATTTTTAAAAAATGTAAATAAAACAAAAATATGTGTCCTATAAAGGGTTTAAACGAAAAATTATATTGGAAATTCCAAAAGTTTGTTCTCACAGTAATTTATAATTCTCAAAATATAAAAAAATCGCGTAAAGGGTAAAATCTGCGATAACCACTTATCAGCGCTAGTTCTGGGTTATTATATTTATATATAACTACCCTATCCAGTTTAATCCAGTGTACACCTTGAAAAGAAACATTAGAAGTCACAGTGAATCACTGAATCCAAGTCATTTTTTGTGAATACTTGTAAAAAATAATGTAAATATCATACCACTACTTTAGATGGTTGGTTGAGTAGGGTGTGGGTGGAACGTTCTACACAATGAAACTTGCAAAAAAATGTAAAGTTTTCGAACACATTGCGCGACCGGAAAACATTAAAATATGAATAATGTTTTATTTTAACTTTATTGGACTATAATATAATAATAAGAAGAAGTAGGATTTTAAGTAATATTAAAAAAAAATACGCAAAATTTTCAATGTCAATATATATATATATATAAACTTTTAATACAATGCTCAACCGGAAGATGTCAACTGATTATTTTATTTTATATTGTAGTTTTATTATTATAGTAGGCAGTTTTTCGTATTATAGCGGTTCAAAGAAAAAAAAAACATTTTTTTCGACACACCCTAATGTGTATGGTGTATATAAAAATAATATTATTTATTTACTTATATTATCTTAAATAATGCAAAATTAAAACTTTAATCTTTGATAAAATAACAAATAAGTTTAATTGTATAGCAACTACAATACTAAAATATGATTTTGAACTCCGTTCGAAGTTATTGTGTGTATGTTTATGAAATGACTGGTAATTGAGAGATAGTATGCATTTAATAATGAATGACAAAATTAAAACATATTCTTTTAGATATTAAATAAAGGCTATGGTTTAAAGGTTATTTTAATTTAATTGTACCCCACCTTTAAAGATTCAACCGCCTTTGTTTCAGACGAAATAAAAAATACATACATATATTTTTTTAGACATTTTTTTGTTTCATTCACAAGCTCTTTTCACGACGTTCATTACCTACCGACGCCGAGTGCAAACAATTGGCGAGCGTAAGTGCGCGAAAAGGAAATCTCGCTTAGAAGAGAAGAAGAAATTTTCGAAACAATGAAACATCGGCGGGCCTTTGTGGCCCCCGGGACCTTGTTCCCTTAGTCCTCGTCGCTCCCAGTCAAGGGTCTCGGTCTCTTTGAAGTTTATATCTCGTCATGCGGGTCGAGTGTCATTCGTTCTTGGCAACGTTTCGGCGCGCGCGACACCGCCATCTTCACGGTCGGCCGACGGCTGATGGATTTTGGAGTCGGCAGAGCGAAAAATTCCTCGAGTGACACATCAAACGGTGTGCAATTAATCGGACACCGTTATGGATCGAATCAGGGGCATAACTGTGCATCGGTTAATTAGTTGCAGCGCGTTTAATACCGATAAGCGCGCTTTGTATGAGGGGTGTAAACGTGCTTATTTTAATGGAATGAGAACGATTCGATTTACTGAGAGTATGACAAGAATGCGTGTGTTCAGTTATTGAGTAAATTGTTTGTTATATTGTAAATTTCCCAAATACATATGATTAATTTTAGACAATGCAGTCTATTTACCAGTGGTTTTTAATATAGCACGTATATTTTAATACATTCCACAAAATCATATGTACATATTTTGGATACGCTTTTTAAATTTTTATAGTATTTAAACGGTCAGTTTTTTTATATATTTAAAAATTAAGAAATTAAACTTTTAGTAAAAATATTTACCAATAGCTTACGAATAGTCGGACAAATATTTGAATTAAGAATACTTTAAAAACGGAAAAAAATATTTGGTATATTCAGTCTGGTATTTTTAGACGTTAGAGCTCACTGTTCCATTTTCTATTTATGGAGAGAATATAAACAAAATATGTTTACATATAAAACACGTAGCATTTTTAGCCTACAAGGCTGACCAACAAATAAAGCTAGCCTCTCCCTTGCTCTGCCGACCCTAAAAATAACACAGCAAAATCTATATCGCTTCTAAAACAATACGTCAAAATTTTAAATCTGCACCACTGGAATTGACGTGAAGCTCTTGCAAGAGTGAAGAGTGAAAAATTAAAATAGCCCAAAACAGCTACTATTACTGAAGTTGTTTGTAGGTAATAATAATTTATATTATTATTATAGATTAAAAAGGTGAATATGAATAGATGCAAAATTCCATCCCTCTAATTTAAAGATTTAGCAAGCTTTGCTATTCGTAGAAGCAGTTCTTATAAACAGATGTTCCAGCGTTGATAAAATAATAATAGTTCCTATAAAATAATGTATATAAATACGTATGATTTAGATCTGCTATTTGAAAAAAAATAATGAATGACTTATCTAAAATGAAAGATTTAAGCATAACAACAAATTAATTATATCCTCCATTTACACAATCCTGCTCTCTAAGTGATTAAAACTTAAAACTTCAAAAACAGAATGAAACATTTGTTGACATATCAGCACAGTGAATAAATTTAAAATAAACTGCCACTCGTAGTTAAGGCGAATGTAATTATTAGATAAAACACTATTTTCGTTTGCTACATGCAAATTTAGAAGTATAATTGCATATTAAAGCAACTAGTTCATAAATTTACAATAGCTTCAGAATTAAATTAACTAGATGAGTAATCGTGACGAGTATTATCAAAATACGTTTTTAATTTTAAGACAAATGACAAACAAAATAAGTAGCGAATTCATAAATCTATGTTCTGTTTTATATTGCCGAAATTTTGTCAATGTCGATTGCCCTATAAAAAAATAGTGTCTGATTGCATTGAAGCGAAACAAATTTTGGAAGCTAATAATGAAATTAACTAAGTTACATATTTATGATTTAAGACAGACTATATATTAAATGTTATGAAAACGAAACTTACAGAATACAGCGATTAACTATCAAGGTAAGCTCTTGTGGATCTTTGCCAAATTTTGAATTGGTCTCAAAAGGCAAAAAATTTTTTTTAACGTAATCCCGTAAAATAGTTAGTTATTCGTGTTCTTTATGACGCTTTAATTCACATCAATATTAAATCAAGATTTATAATTTGGAATTCCTAAATGAACGAATACTTTTAATCGAAAAAATCATAAAATGTTATTGAGATACTTTTATGATAGGATATTGGTTATTATCCGTTCTTGTATTCCAGCACCTTTCTTTAAGGAGCGTTAAGATACAATTCGCTGAGCTCTCACAGAAAGTTTTGAGTCGCTAAGCATTTCATTAAACTACTAAAGTTTGCTACTAACAATCAAACTATTCTTATGGAAACGTCTTTTAGAATCATCCTCTTCTGATGCACATTAGTGCCAGAACGACCACACTAGCCGGCTCGCCCATGGCTGTCGTTATCCGGCTCCTTAATACGCTAACATTGCACATTGATTTATTTTTTATCAGCTACAAGGAGTGTGTAAGGATCGTTGAATTTTAATATTTAATGATTTTTTCATTTTTTTATCAACATTTTTTTGTTGTGTATTGTTTTTATATTGTAGTTTTTTCGAAAATTGTGACGCATTGGGGTAACCTCTTAGGGTAAAAATCTGTAACATTACTTCTAATAGACTAAATCTTTTAGCGTCTTTTTAGGTTTTTTATACGCCTCATATATAATTTATTGTTTTTTTAATAGGTATAAATATTTATCATTAAATTTGTTAAACAGGGAGTAAGCATATCGTAACTATCGTTTTATAATAGTTTACGCTAAGTTGTTCCTTTGCGGTTCACACCAGCGCTAACCATCCAGTTTGGTTAACGGGCGCCAACAGAACTGACACTGATATCGAAATTTATAGCTATTGTCGAATATTGGGAATCGATGCTACGCTAATGGCTTGGCTGGTTCTCGATTTAGACATCGTTTTCTCGGAGTGTGCTTAAAGATTTATACACATTTCAGACCGTGGAATTGTAGTGTACCTACTCTTTGTTATGTCGCCTACAATGACAATGCCCCCCTCAGGTTGGTCAATTAATTATAAACGTTTTAATTACGGTCTAACGGCTGTATGTATGTATGTATATATATATATGTGTATGGTACTCCCGAACGGTTAGATGAATAAATGATACTTGTGAATATTTCACCGTATCGGTACAGGTCCGAACTGGGAGCCACAACCCGCCGACTCCCCCCAGTCATGATCTATAGGCGGAGTCTTTCCATTTTCCTAATGAAGAATAAATCATTTCAAATGATAAACGCTCACGACCGACTTTATACAAAAGTAGGTGTATAATAGAGAACTACCTGGCGCTGATTTAGAAGTGACCCCGACGTTTTAATCTACATAAGCGGTGAGATTTGCATGCTATTTTAATATTATATTATGTGTGTATGTGGATCGAAAGCCTTTTATTCGCTCAGCGAAACGAATATGTTAGCGTTAATGTTAATTTTCGAAATACAGGTCGTGCATAATTTTAAATCGTTCTTTTGCTGCATTGTGTTGTTGAAAAAAATGGTAATTTTTGTGTATAGCATAATATAACAAGAGGATAGATGTGACTTCTTTGCATAAATTAATTACATTAGAATTAAAGTTTCATCTCTGTATGGTAAAATATACAGGCTGGTATATAGAGCGGTAGATATTTAAAATGTTGATAGCAGAGAAAAACATTTTTTTAAAAGAGAAAAAAGTCATAGTTTAGGATTTAAAATCATAATAGTAGGTACTACAAATTTTACATAAATTGATACTAAAGAAAAAAATATATAATTAATTTTAAAACATTATAATATAATAATTTATTATGAACTTTTTAGCAGTTAATATTTTTAATTACATTGTAGAGTACGCTCGGGATAAGGATTCCGGTTTGTTATTGTGTGCGTGAACTGTGTGGCTCAAAACAATTTCGCTCAGAATATTTAATTTTTTTATTTTAAAAGAAAATATATGTTTATTTAACATACATACATCTGAGCTAAGTTGGAAATTTCAACGGACAATTAAAAATATATCATATAATCGAAGAAACCAGACATTGATGTCATTAATTAAATATTTGCAAAATTCAAAATCTTTCACTAGTCAAAAAAAGAATGAAGTCTTTAGCTATTCTTCAAAAGCAAAAAGATATAAAATGGGGAAAGAAATTATTCGCAGATTGTTTAATGGCTCGACGACTCTATTAAATCATTAGAGTCCATTGAATAAATTTAAAAAATATTACAGAGAAAAGTGTAAAAAAACTAACAACATACAGATTAATGGAAAAATAATTTAAAATGTTTTAATACACGAATAAGAGAACGAATAACTTACAGTGTATATTTGAAGCCTTGATAGCAATTAACCCAGATATGCCGAAACAATTTTGTTCTCTTAAAATTTCATTTATAAATAAAAAACAGTGGCATGAGCTTAGTGAACTACCCATGGCACAGTGGGCATATCTGGGTTTTAAACCAATATCAACACAAAATTATTTAAAATAAATCACTAGAGAAGATCGAACTTCTGTGCCACACTGCACTTTAATGACGAATACTAGCGTTGACGAATCAACGACTGTCCTTAAAAGAGAAAGCGAGACAACGAAGTACACGCTACAGCGCTTCTCCCTCTCATATACATGTACACGCACACAATAACAAATAGGCATTCTTATCCCGAGCCTACTCTACATCAATGTTTGTTTTATTTATTACGCCACAAAAATAGAATAAATCTATTTATATCCATAATATTTTTATTTTACAAATTTGTAATTTAAATGTTAATTTATATAAATAAATATTATATACTTTATTAACGTAATAAACTGATTTTTGTTATATCGCTTTTATATTTTTTGTCAAATATCCTCATATTATAAAATATTATGCTGTGATATTTTCAACTGAATCCTTTCAACAATGATGCAGAATCTGAATTATATATTTAATCAGATGCTAAATATAGATCTCATTAAACATTTGTTCTTTTTGTATAATTGTGTGCAAAGACTACTGAATTTTGCACGGTGACTATTTTTAAATATACCTAAAAAGAACTAATTATTCCGAGAATAACTAGAGCTAAACACATTGTTTTAGAGTATTTGATTAAATATTCTTAGTATTGATTTATCTGTGCAGTTTAATCACAAGTTTTAGCAATTAAATTTACAATTATATATTCAAGGATACTCGATAAAAATCGGTATTTTTGGGTCAGAAGACTGACTGTATGGTTTAAAGTGTTTTATCGGAATGCTGATGAACAAAGAAAATTCCCCTATTTATATAATTATGCTAATTAAAAGTTAGAAAAGGGGTAACCGCGTCGTCTTACAGTCTAAAAATAGGCATGCTGGATCAAAACTCGTTCAAAGGGCGATGATCTCACAAAGCAAAGAATATGATATATAAAATCTGGGTTCTTAATGTGCTGGCATTGTACACTGATCTATTTAATATCAGCTACAATAAGATAGTCTGTTTCGTATTATTAAATTTAAAAAAAAATTGTGTACTATAAAAATATTATGTATTGTTTTGTACTGAAAAGAACTGTTAATATTTTTACAGTTTAATGTAATATTAACTTATGCACCTTAAAATTCAAAGAAATAATAAAGATAATATTATATTAAGCAGACTAATCCACAAATTATTCCATTCAAATATGAATACATTATCTTTGTATATAATACAAACATCAAATTAATATAGTATTCAACAAGCTAAAAACCATCAGGTACCAGCTCATTTAAAATTCTGCAAATACACTGAATGTGGCTGTAAGTGATATAAGCAGCATTTTAAATAACACATTAAAAAAAGAAAACTCAACTAAGCTAACATTTTTATATTTACGAGCGAATGGAACGGCGACAGCTTCATAAAATGAAATTTCATTATGCCATAAAGCACAAAATTAAAACCTTACCAAGCATAAGGTACATTATGAGACACGTAGAGTGTCTGAGCCAATTAGTGATGGCCTGCGATAGTTTTTATGAAGCAAATATATAAAAATGTTTTTTGGAAAGCTCTAATTGCACCATGAAGATGGTCGTCTCGTAATTTCATTAGGGATAAAGAGCAGTTTTTCGTTGGCGTGCCATCATCGCTAGCGTCGTTTTCAGGCTGCATTATCGTTGCACTATTGCCTGAACGAACCCTCCTGGTATGCCTTTTTAATGGCCCCTAATGGGCCCTAGTCGGGGCGACTGCATCGGCGTTAATAACGTAATGAAAGCGACCAACAGTCGCACGATTTTCACTTTATCATAAACGGAAGTGGAAGCGGCAATTATTTTAAGTGAATTCAAATTATAAACGGCATCTGTAGTAGTAATGAGTCCTAAATGAAAGTTTAATTCCGGTCACGGGGTGAAAATATTGTCATAATAATAAGGATCACTTTAATTAAAACCCTTGAATGGTAAGGATTACTATTAAATTCTTTTTAATTTCATAAAGCTTTTTATGGTTAATTTTCATTATATAAAAATAATTATAATCTTAAAAGTCTTATAGTTTACCAAATTAAAACTACAAGACGCATAAATATTGATTTTAAACCACACATAATAGATCAAAACGCTGTGGGTGACAAAACATGTTTGTTGAAGCGCATATATAAACATAAAAGTGTCATATTTTTTTGTTATCAATATTTGCGTGTCTCACTTATTGGGTATCAATTTAATCGTATCAAATTAATATTACACTTATATAACCGAATTCTACTCCAATAACTTTTTGTTAGTATGATAATATGTTAATTAGTGCAAATATGTAACTTTTTATAAATTAAAATAAATATAGATAATATAAATACGATACAAGTTTACTAAATAAAAGAAGTAGGTTCATGATTATTTATTTAAAAAAACGTATATATGTGTGCAATATATTTAGTCCTCTGAGATACAATATACACGATCAGAGATAGCAAGATCTAGATGCGAACTTTTTTCCTGAATAAAGATAGCTCCGCAGATAATTCGTTTTGAGAAAAATTTATGTAGCGTGCGTAAAAGAAGCCACCACCGTAAAGATCGCAAGAAACACTCAATTCCGGTTTCGCGATAAAAAGGTTAGAAAAAGTGAACTAGTAAAAACAAAACAGATCCCAACACCCACACGTTTTTTATTACATACATACATATATTATACCGACTGCGTAAACAAATATTTTTACTTTATATTCTTAGATACGAATAATAATTACAAAAAATCTCATTTTGCTCTCTCGGATATATTGAGAAAATTGTTTATAAATTCACATTAAAATAACTTTTTAATAAGACATATTTATAAAAAAAAATTATGAGAATAAATTTATTGTAAGGTAATAGTTGATTATGATCTAAAATCAATTAAGAATTTTATTTGAAAACCAATGGTTTTATTTTAGTAAATTAATAAATATCTTTAACTACATGTCACAAATGTAACATATGCTAACAAAGTTGAATCACATAAGGACTATAGTGTCCGGTTAATCAAAATTATTATATGTTTATGATTAGGCTTCCTACATCTTATAAATCGCACTGATGAATAATTAAAACAAATTTAAACTCGATCGTGCATAAGTTTTTATTTTAATTTAATCTGGTGTCTCATTACACACTTAGCAGTTATTGTTTTTATTTAACGCATTGGGCTAACTCCTTTTATGTTGCAACGACAGATTTATAATAAATTAAAAATAGAAAAAAATCAAAAAGTCCCAAAAGGCAACGTTATATTACCATACTTGTATTTAATATACATGTACTGCTAATTCTGTAGAATGCAAGAATGCTGTAGATGTATCAAAATATCTGCAGGAAATCCTAAACAAGATCCGGTACAGGTTGAAATGTGGAGTATTTTGACTAATGCGCTATTAACTAATAACTTAATTAGTACTAATAACCTGCTTAAATAATAGGCACTGCTAAAATTAAAACAGTCTAACGTATTTTTTTTACTAAATAAAAAATATTTTTCACAAAAAACAGCGTCAAATACGAATATTTTAAATACCATTCAAGTGAAATTCATAGCAAAAACAATATCTGAGCAAAGAGAAAATAATTTATTTGAAGTTCTATAATTTTAATGAATAATTATCGTTAAAAATAAACTGTTAATAAACTGCAAATCTAGAGTATTGGTTTTCTAAATAATTCAAGGATCTAATTAAAAGCATTTCCATGAGTCGTGCTCGTGACCAGCGAAACAGTAAGCCAGAAAAAACTTTTCTTGTACTTTTATGGCCCTTTCTTTTAAAAATAATATTTAACTGAAACAAATATTACAAGTGATAAATAAAAATTACGCAAGGGAGAAGTTGTAAACTATAGATATCATATTATTTGTACTGAAGGACAATTAAATCGCCACGACGTGTACTTGGCGTGACATATCAAATAGGTACTATTCCCATATACTTAATTTATATATTATATAAAAAAATAACGCAAGAAGAAGATTTTTTAAAACTTCATATGAATTATTAATTCGAAAAATATCACACGATGGAAAATTATAACCAAAAATCGAGTATAATATAATACATAAATATGTAATTATTCTATTATATTTGGTGTTTCATATCTCAAAGTAACTACAATATAAAATAAATAGCTTTCGTATCATTCAAAACGTGTTGAGAATCATTGGTGTTGTATAAATTACAATAATGAACAATTAACACTATTTACAAGGCATAGAGCGGAACATTCTTGAGTGTTTTTGTTTTAAGATTGTGGTATTTACATCTGCAATGGGTGCAGGGTATACTCTAAATAAATAATAAGTAAGAAACTTTATTTTTGTAATTGAATAAATTTAACAGCAGTGAATTTATGATGAAAAAAATATTTGACATCAAAATTATTAAAAAGATGAATTCAGTCTTGGTGATATTGAATTAATAGCGTTTATAAACTTATCTCTAAGAAAACAATATGACAATTAACGAACAAAACATTCATCACATAGAAGTTTGTAGCATGGTTCTTTCATAAGCTCAGCCAAAAACTAGCGGATCATTTACTTTTTGATTTCAGGCGCGTACGGTGAAATACTTTACTTTTCGCTCGCTAACGTGTTAGGTGACGAGAGTGAGTGAAAGATAAGGGCGTGCGTTACATGCGTTCCGCACGCCCACTTCTTCTCACTCACTCTCGTCACTTAACACGCGAGCGAGCGAAAGGGAATGTATCTCACCGTGCGCGTCTGGTGCACAAAATGCACGCCGATAATTTGGGATGGTGCTCATCTATTTTAGATGTGCACCATAATATTTTTTGTTGTTGAATATTATTGGTATAGTTGTTATCATGACGCATTAAAGAAACCTATTAAGTCATGATAGTCAGATTTATAGTTCGTGTCAAAAGAGCAATAATTTTATCGACGAGAATTATAAAAAACTACTAGAATTTTCACATTAAAAATTAATATAATATTTTTTATATCAATAATATTTAGGTTTAAATGTTTATAAAATTTTTAACTAAATAAAACAGTAATGATGGCAAGCGAACATTATGTTTATTGTCCGTTTATGGTGAAAATGGATCGCACAAAACTTGCAGTTTATTCGCTGATCCATGATATTTTGGCAGCTATCTATGTTATTTGGTAAGTCCATCTGCCTCACCCTTTATTGAACAAACAAATATGCTTTTGAAATATACAATAAATTTAAAATTGTATCCACGTGTCGCGCCTTGTTCAACGTTCGGGTGCAGAAAATGTAAATTATTACGGCTTTCGATTAGGCTCGATCAGATAAGGTCACATCGGGGTCAGATCCGAAATGAACCCAATTTTCTTGGGGAAATTCGAGGAATTCGACGACGGGCAAAGAAAAAAGTATACAAAAGTAAATTTCAACATTGTAGCCCGGGAGTCGAGAAGCTCGCGCCCATTTTTTCGCATTAAAAATGGTTATCTGGAATCTGTACAACTTTCGCGTGTTCGACAAGACTGTCAATAGATTTTTCCTTAAGAGATTTATTTTTTTATTTTTTGCTGCTGCTTTTTCTCCTCTCGCCGGCTGCGAAGCGGGGGAGAAAATTTAATGAAAATTCACGACACTTCAATATTACCGTGCAGCAGGAAATAAGCCATTTTTCATACTTAATTCTTCAACTAACACGCATAACTGAATACAAATCTCGTTTCCGCGAAGCGGCCTATCGGCTAAATCGGATAAAAATGAAGAAGAAAAAAAAATCTCGAAAGAAAAGGGAAAAAAGTGCCCCATACGCGAGGAACGCGCTCATTTAACGTATACGATTTCTTGTGTGTGAGAAACAATTTATTTCCTCATTTTCTTCTTATTTTATACATTTTTTTCACTCGCAAATATAACCAAAAGTACAAGGTTTCAGTAACAGAAATTTATTTTGCGTATACGTGCTTTTGTTATTTTATCTGTATATACGAACATTATTTATATATTTATTTATTATCTTCTCGCAATATTTTTATGTTTTTTTTAGCAATGCGGGCAGATTTCGCTTGAAGAGGGTTGAGCTGTCAGATTTATTCGTATAAAACAATGTATTATACTTTTTAAATATTGCGTTTTACAGTACCGATTGCCAACTGTTTAACACATGACGTTTCAAATATAAAAAAATCTAGATAAGCTTTATTTCCTAACTGTCCACTCTAATTTCTAGTGTATTTATCCAAAATTGTCACTATGTTTAAAATAACTCAAGGTTTATATATAGACGGTATTATTAAAACGGGTTCTAAAAACACCTTGCTTATATAATATTATATTTCTATAGTATAATATAACCAAGGGTTGTCTACTGAAATAGGTCAGCGGTTATCAAATACCGTTTTGTATTTAATCAAAGACAAGGGGCGTATAAATCAAGGATATTATATTATCGTGTGACAAATAGGAACATTCACTTAATACAACCTACTTATGTTATATATATTATTATTATGTATTATATTACGATACAAAAGCATCCAACAAATAAAAATAATGGTTATACTTAGTATTTATTATTTGATACACAACAACCTATATTAATGACACGCATACTGTAGTTAAATATAGAAGCTATAACAACTTTGAAATATATAAATCATGTTGTTTTTAATATAATGTAAGTATGGTATCCACGTTGTTTGTATAATTCTATAGTAATATTCTTTCATCACATACTATTTTTTAAGCAGAAATAAAAATAATTAGAATATTATAATATTTAATATTGATATTACGTTGACACGTTACACTATATAATCGTTGAATACAACAAATTTAAATTGAATAACGATTTGTTATAATGGACACAAATATTCGAAGGACCAGAATGGATCAGTCTACGTCGATTGAATACAAAGCGTAGAGTTACGAAGGAATTTCGGCCTCCATTATTTATACACAAAATGTAAACAAAATTAACAATATTAGCTCTTTCTACATATTTCGAGTTAAATAGAAATAAAATAAAATATTTTGAATTACTAAAAAAACGAGATTTAAGTTCGCCGACAGGTAAATTTATGGCGTAGCTCTGTGAAAAGCCCTCATACATTTTTGCGATCTGCGCATTCCCACGCGGAGCGGTTTCTGATCTGATTATTAATGTAGTTCATAGATTACCAAGCAAAGATAAGGTCTGTAAAAACATTTAGTAAAGACCTACTTTTTTTTATAAAGCGGTCTTAAAACATTTAAAACATTCGTAAAAAAATATTTTTTTCAAAAAAAAAGCTCTATGAAAATTCAAGAGAAATCAGCAAATTTTTGGAGAAATGATAATTGTTAATGCAATTTTTTTATTTTTAATTATAATACAACATATCTTAGTCTAGATTTGTACAGTGTGGATATTGTATTACATTTCTAAAAATAAACTTTTGAATTTTATTTTTAAGATATGTAATACAATAATTTTACAATTTTAAATTTTACATTTGAATCATTGTTTTTTTACTAAGATGTCTTGGTTTTTGGATACAGAATAATGAATATATAAAACCTGAGGCATAAAATAAGCTATGCCTCAGGTTTTATATATTCATTATTCTGTATCCAAAAACGAGACAAAGATAGATTTGAAAAATAAAGATAGTATAAAAATATCAATAAAAAAATTCTAATTACTTTTATTTTTTATATCTAGAAACATACAAACTTATTAACCAAATATGTTGTATTAAATATTTTAAATATTATATGGTTTTAGTAAATTTATTTATCTTGGCAAAATATTTTTGCGTACTAATAACTTTTTAACTTTACTTTTTTGCATTACAATTCATCAAAATGATAAAACAAGCTTAATCAAGATAATTTAATTTTGCCACGGTATCATTATCATTTTCACACAAAGCATTAGGGGTTGCAAAATGCTTAGGGCGCTAATTAAAAAGGGGCGAAATTTCTAAATACGTACAAGAGAAAGAGTTTGATAAAATCAGTAATTAGCGTATTGCGCTAGAAGGGACTATTCTTACAAAAAGAAAATTCTTAGTCTAACTTTTTTCTTTGATATAGTCATGATAAATGGGAATTTAAAACGCTGTATTGATAAAGTCTAAAAGTGCATTCAAGAATTGTGACCTTAGAAGTCAAATGTCTGTAAAACTTTAATCATTTATGTTAGACTCCAAGTGCAAGAAATATATAAGCCACTATGTTTCTTGAACAAAGCTTATACTTAGCAGTTTACAATAATTTTAATATTATTTAGGTACTGTTAAGCTTAAATTTATATTTGATGTAGTACTATTTTGCTCAGTGACCCTAATTAGATGACTCAGAAAAAGTATATATATATATATTTTAACATTAGTATATTTTATTAAAAGTTTTCGTCGATGATCACAACATCAGTTTCTAGTACGTTGCAACTTATGCTAATATATATCTCGTAGAAAGCAGATAAAATGCGTGTAAGGATTTCAGAATATTGGCTGACGGAAAATAATTCCGTACGTCGCCCGACAAGTCATTCTTGAAGTTAAGACACATATTTTGTTCTTAACTAATAATGTATGAATCATGTTTAAGGACTTTTTTGTTTGGATTGCATAAAGGCGTATAAGTATTTTAAATAAAATATTGGATAACATCTTTAAATAAATATATTTTGTGACCTTATGTTAGTTTTAACGGTACATATACGGGAACGTTAGGCTGACAAAGTAGATTGAATTACCTCATTACACCTCAAGTTCTTCACTACCCTGTATTTAAGCGCACGCGCGCGCAAATTGCCCGTAAGGTAAGCGTAACGGTTATAATCTATTTGACAGTAGTCGGCTAATTAGAAAAGCAGTGGTTCCGACCCGTCGGATTTCCGAAGAATCGCTCGGTTCTGCCGCAGAATTATGGTCAAGGATTAGTGCTTCCTGAATATATACAAGATTATGGCTGGCCCCAGGATCTTCGTTTGCCAGGACCGCAAGTTCGCTTTTATCGTTTGTTACTCTGTCCCCTTAATCCGGCAGGCGCACCTTTACCGAGCACAGCAGTAGAAGTAGGTATAGTAGCAGTAGAGTGCCACCTGGTAAGCCGACGGGGAAATTAACTCCGAAACCAGAACACTGATGCCGAGAATTATCTGCACTGAAATATTATTCTCCACGTGGAGGGAAGTTATGCACCGCTTGCGGCGCCGAATTCGTGCAATGCGGTGTACTTATTTTCGAATTTTAGCTCACATAATTACCGAAAGCTCAACTAAGGTGTCCTAGCTCATACAAATGGGTTGACAATAAAACATGCATAAGCTTTTTATTAATTAAGCTCTTTATATGGAAGGACAAATATAATTGTATATTTTTTATATTATTTGCGTTTGCTAAGAATCATATATCGCTGTTGTTAAACTATTATTATAAACAAATACTTTCTTTAATGTAAGAAAAATAATCAAGTGATTCCCGTACATAAAAAGTAAGACAAAGCTTTGAGAATTATAGGCTGGTGTCAATTTTATCAGCACGAGTATTCGAAATCATATTTTATAAATATGTTTCAAACCATATCAAAGAACACTAAATTGATCTAAATTGAACTTTAGTACTGGTTTAGGTGTGAATAAAATAAATTTTGTGAATAAAAATAATGATATTGGCAATCAAGTAAGTCATCTATACTGATTTTGAAAATGCTTTTGATAAAGTTCCTTATGTTTTAATTTTTTTTTAAATTGAGTTTTTCAGCATAATTATTATTTTTTAATCTATATTATTGAAATCGTCGTCAATATCTTTAATGTGGGTAGCACAAGTCGTCCGAATACATTGCCTCTTCATGAACTCCTCAAGGTTCTAATTTCAGCTTATTACTGTCTTTTTCGATTTATTACTTATAATAATAAAGTTATTTGTAATTCCAAAAATTAAGTATTTCTTTAAATAATTTTCATTGAGGATTGTAAAAAACAATTTGATTTTGAAAATCTATGTGCGTGATCATCTGATAACAGATTACCATTAAAGCATATATTAAAATTTTCTTTGTTAATAAGTACTAACAATATTCTTCAGACCTTGCTTCTATTTTTAGCTAATCGGGTAATTTAGGGTTTAAAATAATAAATAAAATAATCAAAACATCACAGAAAATATAAGCTATGTAGCTTACGAAATAACACAAAACACTGAAATTACTTAGGAATTCAAGAAAATATGTATTTCGTAGTACTTAGCCTTAATTTTTAAATGTAAACCTACTATAATAAATCAAATAGCAATGCTGGCATCAAGAAAGCGGCACACTGTACCGATAATAATTAGAAAAGCGAAAATATCTGGCGGTAAGCCGAGATTGCATTAGACCGAAAGGACCGTTCCGAGCCAAGAGAACTAGGTCGCAAACCAACTATGTAAAGTTGGTTAATAGGGGTCGAACGTGTGCCACACGAACCTCCGCAAAAGATGTATGGGAAAATGGCGTGATTAAATGGCGTTAGATGAGCACGGTGGCCATCTTTACAGCTAGCCAATCCGACATTTTTGCCTATATTGGATTTATAGGGTGAAAAATCTGACGCCTACAACAACACAATGGCTTAAATCAGTAAGTATATTACTGCAAAAAGCAATGAACTACTACCATCAGACAATATCACTAGATAAATATCCAAAATAATTATATGTGCTTGAAAATTGAAAAAAACATCATTGCTCTTTCTTTCGGCGCTGCTTTTTCGTAATTAAGTTTAAGAGAAATTGCAGAAAATGGTGATTATGGTTTTGATGTATGACTTAAACACTTCGTGAGTAAATAAACGTTTACCCTTGTACTTTTCCTGTCCCTATCTACCAGTATCTGCTACCCTTTTTGTAATCGTCGTTCAGACAGTATTATTAATATATGGAAGAACATAAAACAAGATGTCTAAATGTATGATTAAGGACCATGTGTCAGTTAGTAAGTAAAATAGTTAAACCATCTCTTTTATATTATTAGGCTAGCTCCCTATTTGCGAACTTTGTTCGTATGGCGAGAAGTGAAAAACTTTACATTCGCACCTCAAACCCTCTCATACATATTCGATACGGATCGAATTGGGCACCGAAGTTTTATCAACGAGTTGGATTTTCATATAGTCCCAGTTATTGGCGATATCCGCAGCCGTTTGTTGTGCTCGTACGGAATGCATAACAAATGCTACGCATATATTTCTAGAGCTCAAAATGGCGATGGGGCAGCGGTAATTATTTATTCAAAGCCTTATCCGTGATCGGATTACGGATATTGAGTAAATTTAGGCGTGCTTAGTTAAATTAGTAGAAAAATCAATCAAAAGCTCGCGTGTTTTATGTGAATTCGTTGTTAGTTTGTAAATAAGAAATCCACACTTCTAAAAATAAAAAAATATTTCATTATACATATTTTCATTGCATTTTTAATTCCAATGTTCATGCAAAACTGACGTTAAATAATTAGTTATTAATAAAAAAAGTTAAAAAGTGACATTATTTATTTTTTATGAATTTTTCGTTGTAACATGCGAGACATTAGCATTACGTTACAACTTGATAATCACATTCAACACTTACAAGTAGTGAGACACCAGACTTAAAATTAGTACATAGTTAGATTTTTTGTATTAATCATCAAACTATTCATTTGTGGGAGTATGAAAATCTAGGAAACCTTATTTTTTATTATCGATTAAAAATACATATATTAGGTAATCCCGAAATAAATATCGTTTTACTTAAATTTTAAGTCAGTCGTACTTTGGCCGTTGATACCTGAGTACTTATTTTGTTATATCTGTACTAGTGCAAATCTGACTCAATACTCCAAAATTTAAATAATAATGCGCTACAATATTTATGATAGCAGATTTTTTACCAAGTGAACAGTTATTAAAGTTAGTACGAGGAAGTATAAAAAAAACTGCACTAGTCAACAGAAAGCAAATAGTTCTAAAAAACGACAATCCACGTCCCGATGTAGCGAAATTGTCTCTCAATAAAATCAAAAAACATGACTGAAAGGTATTATATCATCCCCCTTATTCTCCAAACTAGCATTTATTTAAATCGATGCAACACTTCCTTGATGAAAAAAACAACAAAATGCAGACGATGTTATAAGGGGGCTATCAGAATATTTTGAATCAACGCCTCTAGAATTTTATGCTAATAATAATTAAAAGAGAGATGAAAAAAATTATAAAATAAAATTATAAATTGAATAATTTAAGTAAAAATTAACATTTAAATGTTTTTTCGATTTTTAAATAAATTATATTTTTTTCTAGATTACCTTATTTAATAAATACTTAATTCTATCCACTATAAACGATAGAAATTAAAAAAAACACTAGATTATAAATGGGATTTGAACCCAGCACCGTTTGGTATTTCTGATCTATCCTGCTGGTCAATTATCAAAATAGTCTGTGTAAAACAAAAAATTGTTTATAACAATGTAATAATTTTTTTAATGTAAATAAATAAATCAATACTTATGTAATTTATTGTGAAACCTATATTTTTAAATGAAGAATTCGCAATTGAAAAGGTTGCAAGTGCAACACGAAAGAGCGACGTGAGTGTGTTTTATAGTGATATAAATATACCAAGGTGAGATAGATGTTAATGGATTAAATTGGATTTGTGTGAGAGAAATGTTCCGTTAAATGTATGCTTGATTTAAGTGACAACATAAATAGTTATTTTAGAAGAACTATTAATAAATAAAATAAATATAGAAAATTATACATAAATTACAATAAATACTGATTTAAACAGTGTATATATTAAATAAAATTGTCAGTAGTTAACAAGCATTTAAATACATAGAATAGCAATTTTTATAATGTTTTAAATTTTAATAAATATATTAGTGCAAAGTTATTAACTAGCACGACAAATGAGTGGTTAAAGTCGATGAATATTATCCGAAAGACCTAGGTTCAAATCTTACATACATTCTGGTGATTTTTTTTTGTGTCTAGAAGATCTGAATTAGTGAGTATTACATAACTGTATTTTTATCGATCATTGCGTATTAGGTTTACCCGTATTTTTTTTATTTTACGGAGGAATAATTAAAATCGTGCTACATATTAGGTATCAAAAATTCTTGAATTGCATTGGTCACAATTATATTGGTGATTATTTGTTCAAAATATGGCCAAATTAATTGGAAATATACAACAATAGATTTTCTATTAATTTAATTTCCTAATGTATAATTTTAAATCACTTACATTTGATGTTTCCTTCAATTCGTTTGCCTTTTAATTACTCCATACACATCGTATTACGCTAATTTCTTATTATATATCTAACGTATAATGTTTCCAAAGCTTTAAATTATTCAACATTTCACACACGTATTATGGATGTATATTTTGAACGTATCGTTTTTTGTAAAACGTATAATAACAATTTAATATGTTTGCTTTTGTGTCTATTTTTATTGGTTTTCCATTTAATGGTGTAATATATGAAAAGGGGATCCATGACCTATATTAATGTTAAAATAACTGTATACGTAAGCTCTCAATGTTTGGGTGTGCTTTATTTTTTCTCGTCCCATATAAAATCTAATGTGTTGTTTTATCCTTTGAAATATCATTGAATAATAAAAGCTCGATACAAAATAATCTCGGGATAAAAAATGTATACAAAAGAAACAGGGGAGTTATGGTTTGGTGTAGGAAAGCAATTTCCACGTAGCGACTATCCACACAATGCAGAGGCGAACTATAAAACGCGATATTGAGATTTCAGTGTCTTGCTTTATGGCATTTTTATTATTGCCAATGCTGTTAAAGTGTTGTATTTTTATACGATTGTTTTAATAATGTAAAGTGTATATATTTCAAGGTTTAATACAATTATATATTATTTGTCGTCTATAAGTAAAATAAAACATGTCAGATTTACTAACTTTCTAATGAAATTATATAAAAACTGTATTTTTGCAACTTTTTGCCATATTTTCAATATCTTATTTAACAGTTATTACGCTATAAAACTATAGCTAACAATTTATTGTTTTATTTTTTGCACATACAAAAAATGAACGGCATTTTATTTTTTATGAGAGCATATATATTGATTTTTAGTTTCATATCATTCGCTGTTTTCTTTATAATGGTTCAGTCATTGTTCACCCATTTCGACTTGCCCATTACATCTTTGTCATTTGCATAATCCAATACGTGACATGCCTTTTGTTTTAACGCCAGTGTCTCAGACACATTTCTCTAGAGTATATTGAAAATAATACAGGAAAGTGCATAGCCATGTATAAGTCGTTTTTTTATTATTTATGTTTTAAAAATCGAGTAATACACAGAACATTCGTAAAGCATTTACTAGATAATTCCATACACATATATCAAAATTGAATACTCAAACATTGGAAAAGCTAATGTAAGATTGACTGAAAATATAATTCAGTGACAAAAATTATTGTTGAAAATATAAAACATTTTTAAAAATGCGAATATTTATTTATTTTTAATAAATCTTTCGTTGTAACCTGACAGGCGTAAGGTCAATGCGTTACAACGGCATAATCTGTACAAACTGAGCTAGTCAATCAGATATAATATATGCCTACAAGTATTAACCTGAATGTATGAGAATCGGTAATTATATTACATTACGGTAATTATATTACACATAATTATATTATGGTAATTATATTACACATAATAATTATAAATTATTATGTGTAATATAATTTATAAATAATAGATGTCACTACAGCTGGGGCAGTTTTTTAATATTAGCACATTTTTTATAAAGAAAAATTCAAGTGCCGCTGCCGAGAATCGAACTCGCAACCTCAGAATTACTAGTCTGAGACGTTACTGACTACGCTATTACGTCATTAATTTTGTTTATGGTAATTTTTAAATTCTTATCTCAGATTTAAAGATTTTTTAATTGGATTTTATGTTACTTTATAATTATTTGTATGAATAGATTATATAAGAAAGTCCATTAAGGTAGACAATAATATTTAATTTGCCTATACAGTCATCCTTTGATGTACGCGGTGTATAGGTTCCAGAAATAATCTTATTAATATGTAATAAAACCATCAAATTCTTTTAATTATAACATGCAAATTCTTCTACGAAACGCATGCACTTTAAAAAGCAACACAAGTCACACTGAATGGGCAGTAAGAGAGGTTCAATATGTAAGTAAAGTTCAATAAGCCACTAGCCCACTACTATCCTAAACGTTTGTACTCTGTATCTGGATGATTGTTTAATAGAAAAACAAACTTTAATAGGATGATGATGACTAAAACGGAGCTAAAACAATTACAGCTGTTGCTATTAAACATTTTATATGTTTTTAAGTAAAATAAAGATAAATAAAAGCACTTTTGATTATTGAAAAAATGAGATTTAGGTTTGCTGATAAACAAATATATAATTTCAATTTATTTTCAAAACATTTTAAATCTCTCACGCAGAGCAGTTTCTTTTTATTTATTTATGTTGTTTTTAGATTACAAAAACAAAGGTAATACCAAAGTAAGTAGTTAAGAAAATCGTAAACAATTTGTTGCCATTTGAATACTTCTGACCTCTATTAAAAGCTCTCAAAAAAGCACCTATATTTTACAACATCTGGCACGGAACTTCCCCTTCTTATGCAGTGGTATAATTTATTTTCAAAACATTTTAAATCTCTCACGCAGAGCAGTTTCTTTTTATTTATTTATGTTGTTTTTAGATTACAAAAACAAAGGTAATACCAAAGTAAGTAGTTAAGAAAATCGTAAACAATTTGTTGCCATTTGAATACTTCTGACCTCTATTAAAAGCTCTCAAAAAAGCACCTATATTTTACAACATCTGGCACGGAACTTCCCCTGCAGTAATTTGAAAATATTTGAAAATATTATTAAAAATTAATTTTTTAATAATGAAAATTAGCGAGAAATTGGCCGGTTTCTCAACTTTAAATGATAATTAATGATTTGGCATTTTTTTCAAGAAACACTAGTTGAACGTTAGAAATGTTTTATATCCCTAATTCGTACTATTATATATTTTTTATTTTTTTAGCATAATATCTTTTTTAATTTATCCCAAAATTCAAATTTGTAACTTTTTTTTTTCGTCATAGTATTTCTTCCTTAATTATAATTCGTATTCACATCTTTATTTTACTATATTATTGAAAACATCAAAGGTAACATTTTATGCTTTAAGTTTTGAATTTAAATTTTTTGAATGTGTGTTAAATATTTATATTGAAATGAAAACTGATTATATTGCTAAAAATCTATTGAATTTTAAAGTAAATAATGAATTCATCGCAGCAAATTTGCGACTTATTGATTGGAAAGAAATTTCAGTAAAATATTCTTCAGAATATTAATATAAGCTTTCGTCTTTTTATATACTTATATATTTTTAGACATAAATTTATTTAATGCCATTTAATATAAGTTTCAAGAGAAAATCTATTCAGCGCTAGTTTATTGAAAAAATTTAATTATTTGCTGAGCTACTTTGAGCATTTTGAACATTTCACATTTTGACTAATACAACTGTCGGCATGCTTTTCAGACTCTGCCGCAATGTTTATACATTGTACATACAATTTATTTTTTAGCACAAAATGAACAAGCTAACCATTAGAAACATTTGAAAGCGCAATCCAATTCAATCTCATACCAAACAGTAGTTTACCCGAACCTTTGAATTATTTGTTACACACCATACACCATTGTGTTTTATTATGTTACGTGTATATTTTTTATTAAAGCCTTTGCCTGGTTCAGGGTCTTTACAGCTGCAACACGAACGAGCTTACGTCGCCGTTAAACCGTATAAGCGTTTCGTATATATTTTTTTTGTTCAACAATTTTTCATTATAATTATTATTTAAATATGTAAATCTAGGTAAACAAATCTGAACCCGCGTAACCAGCCGAGCACGCGACCCCGAGCGTGTCTACGTGTTCATAGTTTTGAGGTAGGTAATTGGCATTGTAAAAGTGAATGCGCCAGGTCGAGGCATCTTGATTTGGCTCAAAACTATAAATTGTAGGGTCGCACTTGACCCACATTCAGCCTCCCTCACTCGCATTGTTATTCCCGAGACATAATAAACACAGAGGTGTTTGTGTGTGGTGAGAAATGGGTCGAGTTGAGGAGTCGAAGAACGTGCACGCGTTTATTTCACGACCCATTTACGTGTACCATCACACTTACGCCCAACGCAGAAATTTCGTGTGATAGGACCTTTGGAGAAAGATGTTTGTTTGCAGCACACATGCAAACAGCTACGCCACTGTTTTAGGAAGGGATTAGAGCGATCTTATTTTTATTTTGCTGTAACATAAGTAAATATTTTGTATCGCTTAGAACAGGGGTCGGCAACCTGCGGCTCGCGAGCCGCATGCGGCTCTTTTGACGTCAAGATGCGGCTCTCCAGTTCCATGCGCAAATATTAAAAATTATTTTATTTTCAAAACTCATAAAAAATATTATACTGCAAAAAAAACTTTAAGCAGGATAAAAACACTCAACAGAGAACATTGAGAATAGGTGGAGTAGAGAGTATACGGACAGTTGACATTTTTGAAATGGGGCAACACTCTTCTGTTTGTTTAGTTATTGGTGCATATGAATGGTGTTATATGAATAAATATTATTTCATATTTAAAGCTTTTATTTTAAATCAGAAATCAAATTGATATACCTAATCCCAATCAAATACCATAATATTAAAATAAAAATGTTAGTGGCTCTTTAAAAACTGGGAAATTTTGTAAATTGTAACTGTTGGCTCTTCCGTCTCAAAAGGTTGCCGGCCCCTGGTTTAGAACAATCTGAAAGACTATTTAAGAATTTGACAGTTTTATCAGTTTTTACAAACTTTTTTGCCTTTTTAAAATAATATTATATCTAACTTTTTTATTTATCAAATTACAAAAATCTTAGATAATTCACTCAATAACAAAGCTTTAAATCCACTCGAAAGAAACATGAATTACTATCTCCCCCTTCAACAAAATAATTTTATGATAATATTTTTTTGCTTTGAAAATATAAATTTGCTTTAAAATTCAATATTTGAATTGTGGGAGATTCAACCACCTACAACTCTAACAATAACGACCATTTCAAATATTATAAAAAGAAAATAGCAACTCGTTACGACAAAAGACCTAACAAAAAAAATATCGAATACCACAACTAGGTAGTAATTCTAAAATTTTACAAACCACCTGATAGCACATCCGACCATTAATCGCTCGTGATCACCAGAAAAAAAAACTAATCCTTAATGCATAAAAAATATGCGTGATAAACAATGCGTCTAACCTGCATAAAAAACGTTATTATTATCTGACCCTTGGATTACGATTTTTAAACTTTTACTTTGAGGCGTGAACATATTTCGTTGCTTGAATAATCGAACGATGCAACTGGCCCACCAACATCTGCATCTGTCTTGAATCTAGAGTATAAAAAATGTAACGCCTTGTCATATTGCCAAACGATCAACCGATTCAAAACAAGAGGGTCATAGACGATTCGAGACTAAACGATCACTCGATTCAAAGCAGGATTCACAGTCACACAACCAGAGGACATCACTTATTCACCAGCATTCAGTTTACAAAATAAAACTTGACACTAGTTCTCTGTGCTAAATTATACAAAATAAAAATAAACTGTTATCAGCTTTTCCGGCGTCTATTTGGCCGCAAGGTCACACACCTACGGCTTCAAAACCCTAGAGTAATATTATATTAAGAGCTTTTCTAATCACTATATATTTGAATTAGTTAAAGTGCGTAAATGTCCGTTTTTAAATATTTTTATAGTAATTATAATAATTATAAACATATTTTCCAAATTCCGAAAAAAGGATTGCGCAACTCTTCAATGCAGTGACACATTCAATGTCATGATATTTAATGTTGACTCAGAAACAGCTTTTAATACATTTTCTGATTGAATTTATTATATTATTTTTTATCAAAATAAATGTACGAGCATTTTATATCGAGTTTGTAAAATTAGTAATATATGTTTAAACTGATATTTTAAAAAATAAGATTTGAAGCAGGTAAAGATTATTTTTGAGTTCAAGGATACATTAATTAAAATACAGTATGTTTATGGATCATAAATTGTTCTGTAGCTCAACTAACCTAAGAGCTGTTCATTCATAGAGGCAATGCCTAAAAATAAGATATATGTTGGGTTTTCAAAAAGGTTTTTTCTACGTTTTAAAACGTGAAAAAACCTTGGGTTGAAAAGATTCCACGTGAAACACTCGTTCTGACAAAAAAACGAGGTCGGTCACGAAAAGGCTCTCGAAAACTCCCCTTGTCGTTCGGGAGTGTTAACGATGATAACAAATTGACGTGTGTACAAATTTCTTTCCTTTCACGAAACGACCATTTGATCGTCAAAACATTACTGTACGATTTTTTTATAGTGGCAACAAAAATAGGCGTTTACTGGTGATATTAAAAAATGATCAGCGTTTATAGTGACAACGATAATCAGCGACAAATATAACAAAAAAAAAGATTATTCTGTTTTGATAGATTTTCAGTTAACAAAATTGATTATAAAAATACAGTAATAGCTTTGTTGTTTGTAATATGCTTTAAAAATGGTATGCGTTTTGAGTGGCGAGTATTGAATAGCTTTTAAATAAAATAGCAGCGTTGAATACTCGAATTTCACAAATACATTATTCATACAACTAAACAGCATGTGAGGTTTGCGGTGAAAAGTATTTCTTGAATTTCGTCACAATAAAATAGATCATGAGGGCTCAAATTTCGAAAAGCTCTCGTAGCAACACAAGCTCGCGTACATTAATTAATTCAAAGGGTCAAAACAATGGTCCTAAATGTACAATGAATATATTGGAATACATTGGGGATTATAATTGAAAATCATAATCAAGTTTATCAACTTTAATATATTTTTAAAACAATTTTTATTTAGATATTCTACATACATGTTATCTTCGATCATATGTCGCATATGCAAGTTGTTAAATTGCATAGTGAATTCAATAGTGTATATGAATAGAAGATAAGGCAATACGTATAAAGGAATTTTTATTTTATATACGGCGTAAAAGAATGTAAACATATTGAATATAAACTTTTAAGTCGTTTAGTTTATTTATAGGAAATGAATAGAGAGACATACAAATACCACATATAATAAATTGAGTATAGATGAAATAGTTTTAACTTATTTTAAATCAATTATTTTACAGAATATTAAAATTAAGTATATATCGATCATGACGAACGTATAAATATATATAATAAGTAAGTAAAAAATATACGTATATAAGATGTGCTCATTATATTAATTGTTTCTGACAAGAATTCGTTGCTCGACATAATTACAATATTGTTGTTTTAATATGTCATTGTTTGCCGCAAGCTTTTCTGTGCGACTTTCTTTCATATTGTGTCACATGCCGCACTTGTATGCTAAGGATTAAATAAAAAGATCTAAATGAAATTTAGGTAAAAATCAGTTTTCGACTAAATTGATCAATAAATTTCTTAAAAAGCTCTACCCTCAAAATTATTTTTTACAGTAGCATTTAAAAAAGCGCTGCAATAAAAATCTAAAGTTGGCCTTCGCAGCCATGGCAATAAGTCACAGACTCGACTTATTTATTTGACAATTTCAGCAAAACTTTTATATATCGGCCGCTGCGCGGTGTGGGGCTCGTAAAAAAGCTCAGAAAATGAAAAGCGGTGTCATATAAAATATAAAAAATACCCAGATTAAAAAAGGGTCGATTTAATAATAAAAAAGATTTTATTATGCATGGTAATGAACCTGAGATACATTATTTTAATCCGCAAAAATTTACAATTGTAATTTGGTTCTTTTCCACGGGCGCGCGAAAAGTTTACTGGAAGCGAAAGGCAATAAGAGCTTTTGGAAAAGCTACGCTTGCGAGCTTTCCCTGCTACGGCGTAGCGGTCGAGGCACGGACGCAATCAAATTATTTGATTGCGCAATAAAATTAATAACGCCACAATCGTAAGTATAACGTGCTGTAATATACTAATCCGATAATAAATTAAAATGTTTGATTACCGGTTCTAATTAGCGGGCGAAAAGTTTTTTCTGCGTTTATTTTTCCATCCGTTATTCTGATCGAATTAGTAGTAAAGATAAAGACAGTATACGTAGTAAAAATAATATTATAAAATTATGTTTACTATGGTAATAACAGTAACTACTTAACCAATCGTCAGAATAGTGTTTTAAATAAAATACTAATTTTTACCTGCAGGAAATTGAGTGATACTAAATTTTTAATTTTAAATAAATTTCTAAAATATGTGAAAAAATATTAATATTATAAAACAACTAACTTTTAAAATCAAATAATATAATTAATGGGTATTGCGTAAGCAAAACCTTCTATTATAATATAATAATAATTAAATCAGGTAATAATAAAGACATTGAGCAACTAAAACATGAAAAATTTAGATTTTAATAACTAATAATTTGGATAACGTCTCACACAGTATTATTTACAAAATTTTAAGAAATAAATATGGCAACATAATTTTACAGGAATGAGTACATTTCTACAAATTCTGCTACATGAAAAATAATAGATCTATTCCCGGAAGCAAATTGTGTAAAGCAAGTTGCAACCTATATTAACTATACCGTTTAACTTTAATAAATACATATATTTGTAATATGTAATTTCATGCAAAATTTGGCTAATCAATCATAAATTAATATTAGCCTTTCGGGTTTGTGGTCGTGACTTTGCTGCCAAAATAGACACTAGAAATGATAGTACCAGCTAATTTTAATTATGTACAAATCACCACAAAGAAAAGTGTTGAATTATATTTTGTATTGGTTAGGAAATGGTGAAGAAGTGATGTCTTCTAGACGCTCCGCTGTCTCTCGTGTGGATGCGGGTCTCATCTGGTTATCTGCCGTCTCGAATCATGGTATCGTCTAGTCTCAAATCATTTGACCATCTGCTGATGTGACAAAGGGTCACCCTTGATTCGAGACAGCTTTGTGGTATCACATATTCAGAGGTTGATGCGCAAATTGCATCGCTTGATTATTCAATCAACAAAATATGTTCATGCCTTGAGCAAGTGAAACTCTCAAAAGTCAATAATGCAAGGGTAAATGAAAATAGTGGTTTTTATTTTTGTGGACGCATTGTTTATCGCGCGTGTTCACGCACAAAATGGTAGTTTTATAGTGCTTACGAGTGGTTAAGGGGCGGATGTGCTAGCGGTAGGTATATCATATTGTTACATTGGCCAGACTATCAAGAAAGCACGGTTAGAAGAACTTCCCTTACTATACGAAAGTATATAGAGGCAAAAATGACGTACAAAACTCACTCCAGACAATTATCAAACTTGACACTTCTACCACTTTGCTTCCGATATAAAAAACGAGAGGTAAAATTAAAAGAGACGACCCGTAGAAGATTGAAAGACCAGATTTTCACGTATGGAATTTAAAATTAACTGATTGGATTAAGTTGTATGATACCTATGCATTAGATAAAATATATTTCCTATCTAATATAATTTATATTCGATAATTAAATTTCCACGAACAATTCGCATGTGTTGCACGTCCGAGTGTTTACTCAATTTATAAAAATTGTACATTGTCGTCATTTCGAAAACATTGCACTAAGCATTATGGCAACACGATAATGCAACTGTTTCTATAAAAATGAGAACATGGTTCATAAATAAATATTTTATAGGCGACAAACTGCAATTAAAGTAATATTGCTCAATTACACAAAGTATGTCAGATAAAATTTTTACGAGTCAGAAATAATTTATTAAAAAAACACGATAAACTCTACTGTTATTACCTGCGGAATTTTGATTTTAAAGTACGATAAAAACTAGTTAAAATATTATTTTATAATTTCACAATTTCATTTTATGTGTGCTATTTTTTTGGGGAAGCAAAATAACTATTTTTTTAAAAACTTTCATCGTTGTCCGTATAGTTTAGTTAATAAACAGATGTACAGACAAAAATTGCAACGGGGTTTTGAACTTTAACATAATTACTCGTAATGATGCTTAACAATATTTATAAGACAAGTTACCGTTAAGTTAAATGATATAATATGATACTTACATAATTAAAAAATTATTGAAATTATAGAATGAAATCTAAAGCAAGATGTTTTAAGACTTTTTAATATATTATTTAATTGAAACATGAGTTGCTTTATTATAGTTATCAATAAGATTAACAAATCATGATTAATTGAAAATTAAATAGATTGTTGAAATAAATATATATTTTTTGCGTTGCTTATAAATTAAGATTTTATTTTTGATTGATAACGCGCATATGTATCTCATGGCACAATGTCGACAAGTATTTAAGATCAACGTTATATCTTTAGTCAATTTAAATACCAGGTATTTAACATTTAACACGTGTCTCGAATGTATTGAATATGTTAATTTTTTTATTGCTGCATAAATTGCTTAAATTAAACTAACTAAAATTTATTCGTTATGATCCACCCGCCATATATTCACCTTTGCTAATATTTTTTTTTGTTAATGCAACATAGCCAATACGGCACGACAGTAATAATGATTTTAATTAACGAACGCCAATTCTGAACTTCCAAATTTTTCCGTTTGTTCAGAATTGATAGCTTTCGCCCGAATGTGGCGGCACAATTTTTTCACGTCGGCGCGTTATCGGTTTTCTTTTTTTTTCTCCACGCCAACCACCTTTCCTATGCCGCATGGGGGTGTAACGGCAATTTGTGACGAGGGGTGAAATATATCAATCCGCCCCTCGTGAAAAAGTAATATTTGAATTGAAAATGTGCCACTTTTACATAAGACGGGTCGATTTGTGTGATGTGCTCTTTGTCGGCAGAGAAGGCAATTGTAGTATCAAACCGTGAAGACGTGACAAGTCTCTTGCCTGGATTTGCTAATGTGAAAATTAGGCGTCATATACTTCAGAGATTAGGTTAATAATTCACGTAATCAATTCTGTTAACGCCACATCTTACGCAATATATTTTTTGCTCAATTATTTGTATTTGCTTATTGGTGTTTTGAATGATTCCCTCGTGACATTGCGACATAAAAAATATCTTTTTAGTCAACTACCGTCGCATAAAACTGAATTGAAACTACTTGATGCCGAAAAGACTTTTCCAGTTCAACTGCATTCTATGACAGAGTTATCATGATCATTGCCAGTATAATAAGGCTACTAACCTTAAGAGTTATTAAAGGTGTAACTAAATAATTTGTTGCTTCCTTGTCCATCGTTTTATCGATTAAGTTAAATAAAGGTGCTGAAACCAATAGCAATTTACTTTAACATACAGCTTAACGATAAATATATTAATCATGTTGCTCTTAATGTACCAAAGATGCTTTTACTAAAAAAGTGATAATTGAGTGTACTTTGGCTTAGATCACTTTGATAAAAAACAATTTGCACTAATAAAAAATATATTGCATAAAAAAAATATTTTACTATAATTAAATTTATTCAACATTAAAAAACTATTTCAACATTGAACAAATGTTGAAATATTTTTTTCACTATTAAACAGATACTTTCTACTACAAAAGCATATTTTGACGGAACCAATTTAGCGTGCGTTCTACCTTTACATCTCTTGACAGTTGCGAAACGCCCTTTTGCTGTTTAAACCATAACCTAACCTAAATGAATTAACCAAAGTTCAAAAAATATAACGTATTCTGCACGTGCAGTCTATTTTTTGTATGCAAAGTATTAAATTTATACTGCAAAGTAATAAAATTAAAGTTAATGTTGTACTAAGTGCAAAGTATAAAATTTATAATATAAACTTATTTAATTATAGTTTTATGTACAAAGTACAAAATATTTAAACAAAAATGCAATTATATGTTTCTCTTATTACAAATTAAATAAACAGAAAGATTCTTAAATGTTATTCTTTTACATATTGAAATATAAAAAGTTTTTAAGAACCTATATTTTTTATATTTTAATTTCACACGTATATGTTATTTTTCGAGCAACAATATTATATATTACAATATTAAAATATTGCTTGAACTTCTCCAAAAAAATTAAATAGTGGCAGAGAAGATAAGATCACGCACAAATTATTGCTTAAGGTATTAAACGTTAAATATGCAAAAGACGCTAAAAATAATATTGATAATTTATTATAACATCAATATTTTATAACAATATTGCCATTTAAAATCACTAATAGTTTTGCTAATTGAATAGTAAATTAGAATATTGTATATTATTACAAGCTATTTTAATTTAAAAAAATACTAGCAAGCAATTAGGTATCAAGTTGATAAATTTGCAGAAAAAGTCTAAGAAAAGCCCCGTATTTATTGGGTCAGTAATTCTGTTAACCAATTTAATTAAACGGTAAATAGTTTTATTGAACGGTCAGTTGGTAAAAGGCATTAATTATATATTTAATTAAGGGTTTTGATTCTGTATATTAAATGTTTTGCTTTCGAAATTAACACCAGCACGATATACCAATTGGTATAAATTGGTAACTAATAGCTAAAAGTTTTTCAATATTAATCGATTTTTAGAGATTTTAATTCGGATCGTTCATCACAAACTGGGTTTTCCTAGATTTTTCTAATCGCACGGAAATAAAATCGAGTTTATTATGTACAGTGGCATTTATTGATTCTGAGCTGTAATAATAGTTTATAATTATTAAAATAGTCACTGATTTTAATCTTGTGTCCCACTTCTTAATTAGTAGTTACTGATTGTGCTTATCGCATGAAGCGTCAAAAATATATATAAAAAAAAATAATAAATGGTTAGTTGCAATATATTTTGACCGAATGCTATTGATTTAACAAAAAATAACAATATGCATTTCTATACAATTTGATATTAATATATGTTACTTAGGTATAAAAATCACATGCCTGTAATAATTAAATAAATCATATTTTTATAAAGCATTTATAAATGATATCGAAGGTTTACTGACAATTTGTTAAATTGTTATTGCCCATTTATAATTAATAATATTATCCGTTTATCTGTCACTGTCTGTCATATACAAATAACACTGCATTTACTTATGAGACACGAACGAGGACAAAACGTGTATAAGCCTTCCCCTTGGAAAAATGTTACTATTTATACAAAGCTATTTAACCTTGAACTAAGAATTTTGCGCATTATTTGTGCTATGCTAAAAATATTTAAAGTGTTCCATTGTATAATACAAAATATAAGAGCGTTCCAGGCGCAAATTCAATTGAAAAATTCTGGTATATGTATGTGTGTTATTTATCAAGTTTTCGACAACGTAAAGATTAAAGCCATACCTATAACCAAAATTTACCCTAATATAATCATGATTGGCGGGGGATGCAAAGATTTGCAGAAAAATAATAAACGGGAAATCCAATGTTCAGATCAAAGCGGTTTGGTTTTGATTGGCATTATTTAGATACGTTTGAATACAGTTAATGACATTTAAGCTAAAATCGAACTCACCCACTTTCGAAAAAAAATCCATTATTTTAACACAAAAGACAGTAAATCTTCCCTTTTTTCTTTGTAGTTAAAGGTTAAACAAATTGAATACAGAGTGAAAATATCTCAAACCTGTTTTAAAATTAGTTTATTTATTTAAAATGAAAGACAATGCGAAATAGTTTAGTACTGAATTTTCTCTGTAACTTTTAATACAATATAATAAAAATACTATATGAATAATATACTCCTGTTATGTGAAAAATAATATCAGTCAACTTTCTTAAAAAATGTGTTTCGTGGCGTTTTAAATCGAATTTCAAACATTTTGATAAGATACTTCATGATCTTAATAATTTCAAGTTATTAATATATACTTTTTTTATTTGCGCTTTTTCTGTCACTTTCAAAATTTCCGCTTTTAAAAATGCTATCACTCTGCTAGTTACAAAGTATAAATATAATATTTTGAGGGCTATACAATTGTATTTTATTGCTATTAAGAAAGAACCTAATTCCACTATAAAAAAGACATATAAAGTGCTCGATATGTTGAGACATACAAAAACTATATGTAGAAGTTTCTGGTGAGCTAGTTTTTTTAAACAAATATTTAATAAAAAAAAAAAAATATTTACTTGTTGCTAATCATCAAATTATAAATAAAATTAATATTATTTTCAGTAATTATTATATTCTACTGAGCAATTTCTATAATTAGGTATTACAAAAATAACTTTAAAGCAAGTTTTAAAAAAAATGAATGAAGCAAGTATTTTTTTAAACATTCAAAAACTATTAAAAACAAAATTTACGATTTTTTTTATGCATCTCAGATGGAAATATTTTTATTTTAATTCCTAATATAAAAATAAAAATTAATGAATTTCATAAAGAATAATATAATAATAGATGGTTGCTCATTTCACTAAGACCAGAAAAAGAATCAGACAAATTGAGGCGCGTATGGTAAGATACATTCTTTTTCGCTCGCTCGCGTGTTAAGTGACGAGAGTGAGTGAGAGATAAGGTCGAGAAAGGAAATGTATTTCACCGTACGCACCTTTAGATGATATTGCCTCCTACATACCTCACCAAAGAAATTAAATTTTTTTAATAAATTATTAATTTGGCTTTAGAAGTGAAGATTTTATTACAATAGAGCAAGTACATTGAAAGGCAAAATATGTAAATGAAGACTTAGAAAATAATGCTCAGCCGTATTTTTAGTTAGTTATAACGCAAATATTTATTACACAAAACACAAATCTGAAAATATAAATAATGAAATTCAATAGGTATTAATAAATGTAGAAGAAATGAAATTTATTCTTGATATAATATAAGATAAATTTTCTATGGATATTTCGATGGGAAGTAAGATTGTTCTTACTTTTCAAAGCCGAATTAACCAATGGGTTTGATCGTGATCAAAGTCAAAAATCTGATGTTCGGTAAATATAGAAGACAATGTGTAATACGCCTTAGTACTTCGTACAAATATTATATTACATAAATGAGAGCTCAGTGAACTTAATCCAAGTGCTCCTAAGATAAACTTATTTGGATAAACAGACTAAAAATATCCATATTCCTTAAGACATAAATATCTTTCTAATAATATGCAATAGTTCAACGTACTTTAACACGTTTTATTAAAATTTTAAAATTATTATTATTTATCTTACATAATAACAAACTTATAAATAAAAATTTATAAATGCTAGCAAATGCCGATTGTTGTTTTTGACTAAAGATGGCCTTAGATTTTTATAGAAAATTTTTCATCACAGAAATTTAAGCCCACTGGACCGAATAGACACAAAGAAGCTAGATAAACACAAGTCTGTTCCATTATTTTAAACAATAATTCTCAATGCTTTTCATTTGTTTGTATTTTTCCAATGCGCAATTATTAAAAAAAATAATTTCAGTTTTCTACTTTAAATAATTAATAGTCAGTCGTACCTTATTAATTTTGAACAAATATTGCAAATTTCCATATTTTTCCATTATGAAACCACGAAAAGGCCTCTTATGTATATTACGCAGACCGAACATGAAATGATATACTAAATTTATACTACACGGTGGAACAAAAATAAAATTTTACCTTACTTGTGTTTGCATGACGTCTCCAGAATGTTGACTCGACTGCTGATGATGTCTCGACATGCGAAGTTTCTTTGTGTTGTATGTATTTCTGCGTTTTTATGTGTATTTATTAATTTAATAACAATTGATGTATATAAACATCGTGTCTTTGTTTAAGTTTGGTGTTATAATAAATTCGTTGGTATGTGAAACGACGTTCGCCAAAAAACAAAAGTGTCTTAAATCATTTAAAAAATAATAAATCTCAAGTTTATTAAGTCACGATCTAAAAAAAGGTGTATTTATTTAATAATTAATAATTGATATACAATCTTAGAGAACTGCAAATAAATACAATTAGTATTATATGACTTTGCAAATTATTAAAAATGATTTATTTAAACTTACTTTACGTATGTTTATTAATTGTCAATTCGCCCTAAAGGAATAAATTTATATGATTATAGTCCGTATAATCCCTAACGGAACAATTTCCAATTCAACCCTTTGTTTGCATCCCAACGACAATTACTGCGGATTTCATTAATTCCCGGAGGAAATATTTTAAACCGACTTAAATTTAGGTCAACGAGGGATCAGCCAAGTGTCCGGGTTAAACGTCAGATTTAAAGAGTGCACTTGAACAGATACAATATCATATTATACAATATCTTACGGGAAGAAATCCGATTTTTTTTTATTGCGCGTAATCCTCGAATGGATCCGTTTCATGCGTAATGCGGGAAAACTGGAAGGCGTGTATTTAAATTAGGGATTGGACCCCTAATCCTGGAACCCACATCAAAGCCACTGGATTCAAAACGTAAAAAAACCTAGCGGTATAAGAGAAACATCCCCTACCCCGCTCTGCTTCGTCTTTCACGTGTATCGTATGCAATATCATGGTTTTGCATAACAGGAAGGTTTTATAGTCTTGCGGGATATTTTATCTTTAGCTCTGAATATGTGTACATTAAGCAGCACTATGTAAAAATAAAATATAGTATCCATAAAATCAAACATTTAATAAAATTGCCAATACTACAGAATAAGTACGGGGGATATTAGTCAAGTGAAAATGCTTCTTAGGCATTTTATTTTAAGCTTTACTTGTATTATTTTTAGAACGGTAAATTATTAATTTTTCAACGTTTAAGTTTTGTGAGCCTGGAAATAGGTTTATTGCTGTATACTTTTTATTAATTTTATAAAGAAAACCTTTAAATGCTTCTTGAATTGATTAATAAAGTTTATACATCGTTTAACGCTATCAAAACGATTTTTAATTTTATTTTTAACGAGTTTATTATTTTCACTAATGAATGTTAGTTCTTTCTGTTTTATATAGACGATATAATTATGTATTTTTTATATTTAAAATGTAATTGCCATAAATGATGAATTTTATTTATTTATAGGACTGAACCATTATAAAATGAATCCATATTTTTTATTACCCATTTTAAAACATGTTTTTAAAATATTAAGATTATTAAGGGCGTAGTGTATTTATAATTACATGCGTATGTTATCGCAGTGTGGTCCATAATAAAAATTAAAGTAAAGAGTTCAAAACTGGTGGTAAAATAAAACAATCTGCTCGTAAACTATTCTTTTAGAGTGGAGGGTTAAGGAACGTACAGTATAGTGTTTGTTCTCGAATATTTTCCGAGAAAAATCTCAAATCAAAAATTCTCATTTCTCGAGAAAATTTCTGATTTTTTGAGAATTTTCATTGCCTATTTTTGTAAAAATTAAATTTTTACGAATATTTTTTACTGTTTTAAAAATCACTTTATTTTTTAAACCGCTGCATATGGGTCGTTGCTAGATGTTAAAAATATGCATACTTTCTTGCAAGCGCTTAATAGAGGAAAGAAGTATTTGAATGGCAAAAAAATGTTTCTGCTTTTCCTAACTACTCAAATCAGCCCTTATCTTTGTTATCTAAGACCTACATTCATATTCAGATAAGAAAAAACTAGTCCGCGTGGGAATTGCCAGATTACCAAAATATATGCAGGCTTTTCACAGAATTTGACTGTCGGCAAACTTACATCTCGTTTTTTCAATAATCCAAAGACGTTTTTTTTTATATTTATCTTGCTCGAAATATGAAATATGTAAAATAGCAACAGCTGTTATTGACATTTTTCTACGATTCGGGTATAAATACGGGAGCCTAAAATTCCTACATAACTCAATCGAAGTAGATCGATAAGTTCTGGTTCTTTATAATTTAAATTTGTACTCTTCAACGATATTATTAATAATATGATATCTACAATAATATACTGTATTATTATAGTTAGGTACTGAATATTATTTTTTATATATATATAAATTCTTTTAAATTCTTAAAAAAGCACAGATTCAAATTTTTATTTTTTATTAAATGAAAAACACTGAAAAAGCTAAAATCATAGTGAGGTGTAACAGTGGCTGCAAAATTCTCTTACTGCTTTGAAGATGATGAATGTCGTTGACGTCCTTCTGGACCATTTTAAACAAATAGGAAAGTCAAAAATGCAGACAAATGGTTGCCACATAAACAGAATAAAGCCCTTGGTTAAATTCTTCAAAAAGTTTGTTTTGCGTTTCTTTCAGATAACAATTTTTGATACATTACGATAACAAAAAAAGGTTGACAAAATTGGTAAAATATTACGAGTGGAGCTACGAAATATTGCTTCATTGATCATACTCGTCATATTGTCACTTGTTTATGCAATTTTACTATTTTTTACAGGTTATTCTTCAATAAGTGATCTACTGCCAAAAGTGTTTATCAAGGTCTTACTCTGGACTGGAATTTAAATAAATAAAGCACAATTTTTTATTTAGCAACCTAATAAAAACACACTTATATTCCATTAAATTATTAATATAAAAACGTGTGTATGCAATGAAAATGTCAATGTATAAAATCAATGCGTGTTTCTTACAGGTAAATAGCTACAGTATTTACTAATGGTTTGTCAAAACATAAATAATAATTTATAACACATAAATACTAAATTGTATATACAATATAATAATATCATATTATATGATATATATAATATAAAAAATACTCTTTAATGTTTATTTATATTTTATTGAATTAGTTAAAATTCTATTATAGATTAATTGCACTGTGCGATTGGTAATAGATAGATAAAAAACGGTAATAATTTTAATTAAGAATTCATGTATGTTCTGGGTATATTCAACTCGATTTTAGTACATCAGTTACGATTAATGTATTGGTACAGTATAAATATAATGAAATACTGACTCAGCTATTCATGAACTTGATCATTTAATTCACAAAACAGATTTTCCTTTTGAGCTTTGTAAAAACATTTATGTTTTTAAAATATCTACTATATTCAGTTACTTTTAAAACAACTCATACGTGACGTATAAAAGCAATATCATGTGTGTCCATTTCTTATATTTTTCAAAGCAAATACACATCTAAAAACATAACCTTTAAAATTATAAATAATTCAAATTTGCGTTTTACGATCAAACTCAGACGTTTTACAAATATGTTGGAGAGGGGAAAAATTTTAATTACCCAGAATAAAACAGAGTCAATTATATTTTCAGTAAATTAAGTGTTAAATACCTTGGCTTACGTCTGGAATCTAAGCTTAAATTTAATAAACATATTTTTGAAACTTCGTTCTGATTGGCTTGCTGCAATTGCGATCCTTAGACAATTTTAATATACAAATAATTTATCAGACCCTATCCGGTGGGAAGTAACACCAGTATTGCTATTTTTCCAAGTCATTCAAAATAAAGTTATAAAAATAGTAACAACATTTGATACTTATTTTAGAAAATATCATAATTTTTTTTTTTATATTATAGCCTACAAATACCAAAAAATGACATTTTAATTTATAAAATACTATTATATAAAAATATTTCTTTTAACTAGACTAATCCACTTATCTCATGTATCGGAGACAATGACAAAAACAACCTTAAATTTAAATATCTGCATAAAATGCCAAAGAACATATTGTTTTAGATTTAGAGGTTGAAGAACATATATCAATTGTTCCAGATCTTCAGGAAAATGCACATAAAGCAGCACACAATTCATTAATTTGCTCAATTTTTTTCTTTCACTAAAATTGTAAGTTTATTTTAGTTTTTTTCCATTAAATTATTAATTTTAAATTTATATTTTTATTATTTTCTAGTAAATAACAACATTTTTACCATAAAAATAGTTTGAGGCAAGTAACGTGTATTGTATTTAATAGTTTGTAAAATTAATTATCTTATGAAATAAGCGTTTTATTAAAAAAAATATTAGATTGTTTTCTTGGTTCTCATAATTTTAATATTGACTCTAATAATTGTAATCTTCTTACTAGATAGCTTAATTTTCTGACATAAACATATGTTAACATAAAATAAAGAATGACCGATGATGTGCAATGAGTTTTTACATTTGATTCAGAAGTAAGTAAATTTGATTTGTCTGATAGTGATTTATTATACTTACATATACCTATGGCAGAATATGTCCGATTTCATATTTGTACATTTTTATTAAGTACTACAAAATTAAAGAAACACTGGATGATATATTAAATTAAATACGTAAATAGTTTTAGTAAAATTCAAAATCAAAGCAAAGCCTCTCGCAAAATGTGTCAAATCGTGCTTCTTGCATTTTAATAAAAAAATATCTGCTTTTAACAAACCAAAATTTATTTATTTCAGTTTTCATCCTTATTATAAACTTTCTGAAATTAAATTCAAATGCCTAAATCTCTGGCAATCGTTAAGCCACAGTGACAATAAAAATAAAACATTCGCCAAATCTTTTTTGTAGAATTATCCCAAATGCCAACAAATAAAAATAAACAAATACGATTACGTCAGCTTTACTGTAAATACAATACAATACATTGCGAACGCAAATACTATACCGGCAGTAGGTTTCGATTGGATTTTCAATGCGCATAATTCGCGTATTTGTCGGGGGGATCAGTTCTAAACCGTTAAACTCCGATACGGCCTTAGTATTTAATTTTCAGGTTATTGTCGACGATAAAAACGCACGGAAAAGCTCGAGGACTAATGTCGTTGCAAAGTGTTTGTTCAGCAGTTGCTCTATATCCAGGATAACGATGATCGGATGAGATAACGGCATCGTTATTGACGAATAAATAGGATGCCGCGATAACGACACAAGCGAATAGTTTCCACGGATATATTATATTTGACTGAGGCATAAACACCGTTCTCAGGCATCGAACACTAAAAATTGTACTTACGACGTCATAATTTATCCCGCAAGACCGTAAAAGCTTCCTGTTGTACAAAGCCACGATGCTGCTTAAAGCACATACGTCCATACGGCGATGAGTGAAAGTGTTGACTCAAATATCATATATGATTTTACCTCTTGCTTAATATCGGATTCAAAAAATTCTGGTTGAAGGCCGTCATGTATCAATTACTGATTTCAAAGTTTCAATGTCTAAATACTGATAATAATAGCAGTATTATTTTTGTATACTATTGTTACTTATATCAAGCTAGGCCAACAAGTTGATCGAGTGCTATATCGTGTAATCGTGTTTGTTATCAATCTTAATTATCATTGAAGCAAGTTGCTATAGGTTTATGTATTTTGTCATGGCGAAATTTAATGCGTGAGCTTTTTTCTCAAACGGATTTTTTTATTATTATTAATTTGTTGTAGATCACTCATTGCAAGTGATTTTAACGACCTACACAATTTGTTATAATTTAATAACTATATTCAAACAAACGAAAAGAGACATCAATCTATCTCGAAAATGGGGCGTGATAACAAATAATGTCATTAATAATTATAACATTGACCACATAATAGCACATCCACCCCGAGACGTTAATCACCCAAATGTACTGCCAAAAATCTACTTTTTGTCTAGCAAGGACGTGCGCTAAACAACACATTTTACTCTGCGCTCGTTACTATTGTTATTCTACTCTTTTGTTGCCGATTGCCTAAGTGACCACATTTACCGTTTATCTAAGGTGTGTCTAAGAAGCGATGCAATTGACAAACATCCTCATCTGCGATTCGCCTAAGCTGTTTCGAACCAGCATTTTAAAATGTGTGGCATTTGAGCACAGAGAGAAGAGACGCCACGGAGTCACAGCAGCAGACTAGCCAGGAGACTGCATCAGTGAATCGCTCAGAGAACATCACGAGAACACATCACGACAAATCCTAACTGCTCCACGAAATCACTGCCGACAATAATACAACTCGACACGCCATCGAAGCTGCTAATTTAACTTCACCGCTTGATAGCGACATATACATTTCTCTATATATGTGCTAATTTATATATGTTTTAAAAATTAACTGTTCGGCGTCTATTTGGCTATACAAAAATAAAATATTTTCATCAGAAATGGCTGTTGTTGTTTAATATAAGGAGTTTCTGTCGCAATATCTATAAATACATTTTAACACGTCACATATTAAATTTCAATTTGCTTTTTCTATAATAAGTTAAATTTAAAAAAACAAGTTGCAAGAATTAATATCTGGATTAACTATGTAACAATGTTTGTTTTTTAAACCAATTCAGAAATCTGAGGCAGCGTCAATTTCTTGTTACCATGCGATTATCTAAAATAGCTTAAAAAATGCAAATCTTTTTCTGATGGAAAAATTGTTAATGAAGCTGTATTTTAAGTCGTGGATTTAGTATTTGAAAAATTTTAAAACAAAAACAAGAAATACAAAAAGCCATTTAAGGCATATAAATATTATTTATTTTGAAGACGTATAGAAAATATAGAAAAATGTAAATGAATACTTCATGAAAGATATTTATAAACGTGTTTTATTTTCATTATACGTGAATGAATAAAATTGCTCAATTGTTAGCTTTTATTTGAGATTTTTCTACGAAAACCGTTGGGGATGATTTCATTGTAATGAAGGAGGACTCGTGGTATCGATATTTTTACTGGATTCAAGGAAATGCGTAACTAAGTTACAGATGCCATTATTAAAACTCGTCATAATCACAACGGAAAAAGCAGCGACAATGAAAACGACAAGATTTTTCAAATATTTTGAGCTATCACTGCCATGTTTATAAATTAGTTTAACTTGCAAAATTTAATTCAGATAGTTGAATGGATATTTCTAGAGAAAAATATTTCAACAGCAAAGTTTTCAAATACAATTAGATTTTAAACAACTAGACGTGATTTTACACACACAGATGAAAGGTTGTCGAGTCTAAGCAAGTTTTTGTAAAGATTTTGATATTTGCTAGATGAGATTAGCATTGCTTGCATAATCAAACTTTCTGTGAATAAGCATTATTAACCGGTAAGTATTTCTACATTTAAAATATAAGGGTTTTAGAAATCAAGACAAGATTTTTTTTTAACGTTTTAATAAATTCTCTCACATCTACAAAATCTAACGTGCAATTCCTTTATTATTGAAAAATATCATTCTGAAATTTAGAACGTTGAAGAGATTGAACGATTTAAAAATAAATGAAGTCTTGGTATGATCAATCCAAGGAGATGTCGTGGATATTAAATCATTTTCAGGCAAATTTGCAGAGCTATTCAATTTTAAACATTCAGCTCTTTAAAATAAAATTATTACTTTGCGCTGTAATATTTTTTTGAAAGCCAGATATTTGCAAATATATCAGCAATTAAAATTTTTAAATTTATGGAGATGTTTTGAATATATGAATACGTGTTTTGGATCAACATATTTATGTGACTCAACATTTTCTTATTTAAAAATGATAAAAATTGAAAATCGATTGAGTTTAACAAATAATTACACCAAAGATACAAAAATTTAGCATTATCTAATCATTCACCTCACTTTGTTGATTTGTCAAAAAAAATTAACGTACAAACTTCCCATCAACAAAATCCATTAAAAGATCAAAAAAATTCAACGTTTGTAGTCTCTGTGTGTGAGTTGAACTCTATATTTGGTGGATGCCAAGGAAAGAGCGGCGGCTTTTTTCATCTTCGCTGGTTTAAAATTGGGTCGGTCTTCTCATGGTTGAAGTTCAAGTTTGAGAGCTCTCGAAGTTTAGATGCTTTGACCTCCGAAGTGAATGTTCAAGTGTGAATGCCAGTAGAAGAAGTCAGTGAAAAAGTCTCAGATGAGTTCTTAGAAAAAGTGGCAGGGGAAGTCCTCAGACGAAGAGGAAATGATTACGAATGACTGTTTCTAGGACAAACCATGGTACTCGCGTTATCTTTTCCCAAGGCGACGTACATCTATACTTAAATCCTTTCTAATTTATGACGCGAACTTTGTATTTTAAGCTGTTAATAAGCTTTCCACGGTGGTGTTCCAATTTAACGAAGAAACACATTTTTTCTCAGACGATAAAGACTATTTATAATCAGCTTAATATAACATTAAATAAAAACACCATTAAATATCGTAGGTTAAAGAATATGTACCACACAACGTATAGCAGTGAAGTTATCAATATTTGTAACGCTACGAAATTTGAATTTATAACTCAATATATAATAGTCTTCACATTGCCTTCTTAATAGTAACGATCGATTTGTGACCAGCTTTGTTTCAGTGTGAATAAAAATATTTTTAAATAGGCCCATTAGTTGATCGAAATTTTACATATAGTAAGGTTGTGTCTATTAAAACATCATTGTTATTATATTTATTAATTTTAAATAAATATTTAGATATACTTTTTAAAATATGTTATACCTTTATCCATCAAAATTAAAAGGCAATACGCTTAGTCAAATTCACAAAGTACTTCACTCGGTTTCCTCTCCTTATTTTATATTAAAGCATTCACACTCGCATGTACACAAACACAGCCGAGCTTGAACGCAAAGGTACGCGTGTGAATTTGGGCATGTTTGAGTCTAACGCACCTGATTTATTATAAGTGACGTATACCCCTCATTTGTAACCATAAACGTGACGTCGGCAGAGCACGAGTACTATTTTCCTCAGCCGTAATCATGTCAACTGGAAAATCTGATAAGCTAGCTCCCGGTGAGACCATATTTTTCGGCGGGGTAGCTCATTTGGTGGCCGGCCCCGAACTGTTCGTCTCAATTAAAACCGACAGATTCATGAATAAGCAATTTTCGATAGGAAATTCTCAAATTGAATATCAAACATTTTCATATAGATGAAAAACGCTCGACAAATTGAATCACCATAACTTTGCGTGCCCGGCGCTGAAAACATTTCGAGACACGGCCACCGTAAGCAATTACCGGCCGAGGGATGATCATATTCCGCCCTTGGATCGGACCTTCTCGTCCCTTAGATTTTAATTTTGTCTAACAAATATTTACACGTGCCAAAGGTTCAAAGGGCCGCCGCCAGCCGCTTTTCACGAAGCAATATTTTAATATAATAAATGAGCACCGGTGAATAATTAGTTCGCAATATTCTCTTCGAGATTTGAACAAATGTTTATAAATGATTTTATTACAATGTCATAGTCCCTTTTTCGTGTGTGCTTAGCTTAGCATTCCTTTAATCTTTCAAATATACTACACAAAGCCAGATCGGAGAATTTCTGGGTCGGTGAAAAACATGAAAGAAAGAAAAAACACTTATAAACAGATAAGAACCGAAGTGGCGTATTCCGTAAGATACTGGAATTATATTTTATATATAGGTCGGGGATGATGAACTTAAATTATTTTTAATAAATCATATTTCTTTTATAACAAATCTGACCATGAGGACTTTTTTTAGATATTTTATAAATTATGATTTTACGTCGCCAAGAGTTGACGATTTAACTGTTTTGCGTGGTCCCAAATTTTAGAATCGGAGGATTGTTTTTTTCGCAATACTAAATTATGTAATTTTATACTTCAAATTAAATTAATATAAAATAAATCGTTAGAAATCTTATAACGGCATCTTTCATCTCGCTACTGTATATTTCTTACAAATTATACCCACACTCGAATATCGCATAACAACCTAATTTAAATTACAAAACGCCTGTTAATTCGCCATAAAGTCCAGAAATAGCCTTGGCGCGAGATCGCTACTCATATTTCATTCTTTATAATTGCTCCCTTATACCGTCGGATAGTTTTCGCTGAGTACGGTTCTGGTAAAAGAAAAAATAATGCGCACCATACTTCAAGCAAATTATGCGCATAATTTGTATCGCCCGACGGGAGCCTCAATTTGTATCGTACAAAACTGAGCGATAATCGTACGTCGTTCGAATCGGAAAGGGCAATTCATGCCTTCTTAAGTCTTAAGGGCGGTAGGAGAAAGTGGTAGACTTTTCGGCGATTACACGAGAAGGCGTTGTTAAAAATTCAACGCGGGTCGAAGGGCCAAAAAGCGAAAACGTCAATATAACGCGTTACCCACACGACATGCTCAAGGTTGGAATGCTTAACAAAAGGAGGCAAAGTTAATAAATAATGCTCCCATCGTACACATCCGTCGTACTCGAGAAAGAAAATCTGTGTAGGAAGAAAGAGAGAAAGAGAAAGAAAATCCTTTTGTGGATAAAGCTGGTACGTGCACTCGAAACGGTTGATTTTTGCCAAAGACGTAATATATGGGAATAAATCAATAGCACAAGTTTGTATTATTAATTACATTTTACAACAAGATTCTTCCCACGAGTATTATTAGTATTTTTCAAATAAAATGTAATTTTAAAAACATTTTTTTTTCTAAGTTCGTAGGTAAATTAATATTTTCTTAACAAATTTCCAAAAAAACATTTTTAAATCTATGCTTATTTTTTGAAAAAATCCTAATTTTATTACTTTTTTCTTACAATAATTAGCAATATGAGATTTATAGTTCAAAATATTTTCTTGGCATCCTAAATGTATTGTTAGTAGTGTGAGGACTTAAACCACCTGCACATTTCGTTAGATTTAAAGGTTACTCTAACAGACCTTAACTCGTTTTGAAAGTAGGCCACGCACATTATTTATCACATAATTTTTACCCTGAGCATTATACTATTGTTATTTTAGATTTTGATTACTAATCGCCGAAAAGACTATCTTAATTGTTTTTATTTTAAAGCGTTTACACATCTTGTGAGTGTGTCGAAAAAGCGATCCAATTCACCTGCAAACATGCCAGAGCTGTCTCGAACCAGCATTATAAAAATTATGACACTTGGTCACAGAGCAACAGAGACGAGCCTAAAAACATGTTTAGATTGTCTTGAGATCATCGCGAGAACACATCACAAGCCGCTCTGCCAAAATCACAGCCGACAATAATTCAACTCGACACGCCACGAGCACTCCCCGACTTTCAAGACCGACCGTTTTAACTCCACCGCTTAATAGCAGCATCTTTCTGTCTCTATATGTATGTGGTAAGTAAAATATTTTAATAAAATAAAAAGTTTACAAAAAATATAAAATAAATATAAATAAATAATTGTAATAAGCCATTTTGAATAAATTGAACATAAAGTTGAACTTTTAATATACCTATGTATGTTTTAAAACCATTATTTTATAAAAATCAAAAATTGCATCGCAATAGCGCTAATAAAACATATTTCTTTATAGATTTTAACCCATGTCATAAATATTGGAACTAAGAGATGTCAAAATAGCATTTTATATAATTCGATATTGTTTTTGGGTTCAATTGAATTTACGGTACGCTTCTTATAATACAATAACACGCGTTCCATTTTTGGATCAACCAGCATTATATAATCTACACAAACCTTACTATGTGTATATGTGAGTTAAAATTACATAGCTGTGTGAAATTGGATTTTTTTATATCATTTTTCACGCGTCAAAAGAAACGGCTCCTATGGATATAGATTGGTATACAATTCGTTCACATTTTATACATGTAGTATGTTCTGATGAAGCAGAAATAGATTTTAAATCAATGTTTACAAGCCCTGTGAGAGTTAAGCCTTACTTTCCTGGGCGAAATTTTCCGTTGCCCTATTTTCTTGTCCTTTGGGAGCCCTTAAAAGTACTTTTTCAGCCGTCGTTTCCTTGCAATATTCATCCATTAATTATAGGCTTATTCTTTTGCGTTTTGCGTTCAAAATTAAATAATAAATTTAAATTACTAATTAAAAATTGACCGTCGTTAAAATTTGCTCTTAATTAATTCGTCGTTACTTCGGACAGTTTTTTGTTGATTTAAAGCGGTATATTTTACGTTTAATTTGGGAAGCATCAATTTCATCATTTGGGTCAGCAATTTGACTTTATATATAAAAGATCTTCGTTTCGATTCTTTTTAGAAAATAAAAACTATAGTCCGATCGTAATTTAAAAAATAAATAAACTATAAATAAATATAATAAAAATAAATTTAATCATGTACAATAAATTATTCCTAACTAATGTCCACAAGCTGTAGTTAATTTTCTCTGGAAATAACTTTCGTTTTCCAGGAATACTTAATTCATAAATATTCGACCTTTACGATTGTAATAGTGTCTTAATAATGAAACATCGATTCTGAATTATTAAATTTCTATATTAATCTAAGGTAATATGGTAATATTTAATACAGATTAAAGTTGCAAAAGCTAATCAAGAATGTTAATAATTTATGTTATTTTAAATTTTGTACGGAGAACTATACATTAATCTTTATTATGCTTAAACGGTTTGCATCAAATAGCTTTCTGGTAAATGTGAATGACATGCACTTACAAGCAATTTGTGTACGTAGTTTATTAATCACTTTATAGTAGTGACTTATCGTTATTTTGTCGCATTAATAGCACAGTACAACAAAAAAAATAACATATTTAAGTAGCATCATTCGTTTTTCCTTATTCTTTAGTTTCTTAAATAAAATCGTATTTTATATTCCTTATTTATTATTATTTGTTCTCCCACTGAATATTAAACGTCGCATTATTTCGCTGAAATTGAATTTTATGACATGTAAATCCTTAATAACGTAATTTATCTGTAAATTTTAAATATTAATTTTGATTTTAAAACTAAAACTCTTTATTCCTAACACGATTATTTTTTTGCTGTGTAGTATAGTACTAATTATAAATTTAATTTATAATAATTGTTATAAGCAACAACAAGTATCCATAAAAATTATAGAATTTACTTACAAAACAAATTACCTGCAAATTTGAAACAAAATATTATATTTTTTACATTTTATTTTTGTAATTAAAATGTAGAGCTCTAAATCACACATTAAATATTATAAGTGTATAAAAAAATGTATTTTTAATTACTTTGACAATAAAAAATATTAATTTTACTGATTTTTTCTTAATAATACTATTGTCAATAATCAACATACATAGGAAAAAATATGCAAAAGTAAAACCAGTGGTACATAAAACAAAAGTAGGTGGTATGCGATTAATAAACCGTAAATAACTGTAACACAAATTCCGAGTTGTTTCTAATAAAATAGTAGTAATTACAATTTTAGACAGCAATCTACTAAATTATAAATTAACTTAGGTAGCGTAGAAAACAATATCCATGTGTTTTGTGCAATCAATATATGATAAGTTAACATGAAACCCTGTTATTACAATTTAAGATTTAATGTATGTCCAGAAGCAACGTTTTAAGCCGACTTTTAAAAAAATATTTTTGCCTCAATCAATAATTAAGAAAAATATTGTGGTTGGCGCGTTTAGCATAATAAACTAATAAGTCAAATAGTGAATATATTTAAGCGTTGATCTAGAAAAATCGAACGTATTTTTATGGTAAAAATCGTAACAGTAAAAAGAGTCAAAGAAAATTGATTAAAAATATCTTGAATTGACTACTGATTAAGAAATAACTTAAAAATATTTATTATTAAATAATTTTTATTTATAAGGATAATATGTCAAGAAACCAATATATTAAAAAATGAATATAACGATTAAGGAAGACAATAACTAACGAATGAATATATGTATTGTTATATATCATACATAAATGAAGGTCATGTCACTCGTTTATCAAATAACTTTTGTACAGCAACAAACGCTGCATAGCTATTTTTAGATTTGAGATTAGAATAATGGCTCGTTAATTTCAACACATCTTTATTAACATAATGTTAAAATAGGAGAGAAATATTGGTTCTGGTGGCATGTGTCCTATAACTTTGTATTAAACGGTTAGTCAGATCAGATATAATATCGATCTTCACCCGAGTAGCAACAAGCTCTTAAAGGTAACAAATTATTTTATGGCGTTTCGATAAGGTTCATCAATAAACTTGGAAACTGCGGTTACTGAATAGATTATTAGAAAATCTCAAACCCTCCGTGAAACCTTTACAGCCACAGTAGTAATCAATGATATGCAAAATAATTAAACTGATGACATCGGTGGGCTCCACCAAGACCCACCAATTTATAATAATTTATAACATAAAAAAAAACTAGCTGTCGGTCTCTCACTATCGTGAGCTACCGCAACTAATGAGTGCGTGTAAATACCGGACACTTAACTTTTTTGGCTTTCAGGTTTATTTTTGATTCGTTTTAATATTTTAGAATATATTTTTAGTATTTAAATGTTAAAATTATTGTATGTTAAAATTATTATATGTTATTTTAAAGTAGAAATATTACTTGAAAAATTGTATCTAAGAATATTATCTATCCATAATAATATCTATTCGCAAGCCATTGCATTTATCAATAAGCTGGTGCTTTATATTTTTTTCTTGAAACTGTTTTTTTTTTTTGTAATTCAATCCAATTCTAACTTGACGAGCCAAAAGACCTTACAAGACCTTTGCCACTCCACCGAGCACACAATGAGCAATCACGCCCAAACACGCTTGTAGAGCACGTGTTCATTTTGATTTAGCACATTTACGACCTCAACGCAAATCGGATTCGGACCCCCGACGCTTCATTATCAAGTCTTCTCGGGCTAAAGGAATAAAAGCGTCTGAACCATTATCTCATCTTGTACGTCTGGCATTTGTTGTTCAACGGCCGTGACGGAGTATACGGTATTTGTCGCTTTTATCTAAACGCCTCGAATTACGGGGCCCGCTAACGAGGGCGTAGCCCCGGGGCCCCGCCATAAAAATTCACAATTTAAGGAGCGCCACGCATCGCGGCGCCTGTGCTTGTTATTCAGAGCAAAACCATTTTCGGTCCACGAGATAAGTCACGGCGAATTCGAACGCGGAACATCCCATAATGCGTTCGTCGCTCGGGTCATTTCACGGCTTGACTTTTTTGCCAAATGTCTATTGACTTGTGAATTTTTATTGCTATATATAATAAAATCAAGTTTAATTTAAACTCTTTCTCTCTATATTTTTTAATGTAATCGTATTATTTTAATGGGTGTGAAATCTGTTTGAAAAAACAGATTGTGAATCATTAATTCTAAATAAAAATGAGTGACAGATTACTATGTATACCAATAATTTGGCCACAAGCTAGATGATACTCTGGAAACATTCAAACATTTGCCAATGCTAAGGTCTCTTCCTCTTTTCCAAGTTTAATTTCGCAGTTAAATATTTGCTAGGTAAGGCGTACTGTGGGGAGCGCTATTTGGCCACAATCTAGGCATCGCAGACAATATGTATCATGTAAGGTCTAGCAGATTATTATTTACGACAGATAAATATGATGTTTATATAAATAGCATAGTAAATAAAAACTTTATAAATATTAATTCCACAGACCTTTAATAAAATATACAATCGAATATGTTTTGTCAGGTCTTACATTTTGGCTAGAGAAAAACAGATTTATAATAAACTAAGCTAGAACTTACTATTTACTTTTTTACAGTCTAAATACAATAGATAGTCTTACATTTCATTATTATATTACTCAATATAGTTGAGAAATTACCTTTATTAATTATAATCTTATGCAGAATTCAAATTTTTTTATACTTTAACTAAAGATATCTATTATTTAGTATTTAATATACTTAAACTGATATTTTACCAACTGAGTTTAGTGAAAAGAATCATTACATATAAGTAATAACATTTTTTTTAATTAATAACATATATGGTTGTCACACAAAGCAGTAGTGTTAATAGTAGGGATTCTGTGTCGAGACAAACCGGGAATTTATTCCCGAGAATTCAAAGATATTTTGCTGTCTCGAGTCCCGGGAATTTAAAAATTAATAACCCGGGACTCGAGACTTTCCGAAGTGCAATTTTAGAAAAATATGTAAAGAGCGAATTTGATGTCGAGCTTAATTTATCTCTCGATATGAAGACAAGGTGGAATTCCTTATTACCCATAATCTCGAGATTTTGAAAGTTACGAAATTGCATTAGAAAATCATTAATTGATTTTGGCATCGGCCAAATTTGGAATGAATCGAACATTCACGTATTGGAAAATATTTGTGAAGTACTCACTCCTATAAAACTGGCAGTTGAAGCTCTAAGTCGTCGAGATGTCACTTTATTAACTTCCGAAATTATTGTTAATTTCCTTTTAAAAAAATATTTGAAATCAACACAACTCTGTCGCACGAACCACCAAAATATTTCAACGACTAGAAATAAAAAAATTAACTTTAAAAAGGAGTTTCAGATATTAGATTCAACTATCAAGCGAACTCCGAATCTAGAGCTTTTATTCAAATCATTGCTTACAATTAAGCCAACATCTACAGAAAGCGAGAGAGTTTTTTCTACATCTGGAATATTTGCCACAAAAACCAGGAACAGGCTATGTGATTCATCATTAAACGCCTTGGTGTTTTTAAAAACATATTTTTTCTTACAAAAGTAAAGGTTTTAACTTAATATTGATATAAATATTTCGATTAAAAAAATTGTAATAAATTAAATTTAAATAAATATCGAATAAAGTGTTTTTAAATTGTTTCAATAAATTTTCACCTATCGTACTTATAACACAAATAATATAAGTTAATAATAATAAATTAATTAAAGTTAATAATAATAAGTTAATTAAAGTTAATAATAATAAGTTAATTTTTAACATAATTTTTTTTCATGATTATACGAAAAATAATCAAAGTCTCGAGTCCCGGGAATTCCCGGGACTTTAAAAATTTTGGTCTCGAGTCCCGGGAATCGAAAAAACCCGAGACTTCAGAATCCCTAGTTAATAGTCAATACTCCTTCTCACTTGAATAAAAACATATTGAAAACAAATAATGTTCTTATCTATGCAATTTTTTCACTGTCTAATGTTACAAGTTTTATTTAACCCATTAACCAAGATCATCAATAATACGGTTTTATCTAAAACTCTCGCTTAAGAAGATGATCGCTTAAATTTCTGGAAAAGAATAACGACATTGAATGCTATATGCAATAGCACAATATTGGTTGAAAGTAAAGCCAGTAACACTTGTTCGATAATAAAGAAAGATTCTTTCTAACATATAAATAGATGTATTGAATTCTGAAGAGACTGAGACAAATGATATATCTGAAATATTCAGATTGTAGAAAAATGTTGATCGGGAAAACATTAAAGAGTAGTTTAATCGCGATTCAATGATTAAATAATACGTTTATCGTTTTGTATTATCACAGAATAGAATGGAAGTGAAAGTGAGAATACAAGTGAAGAAAATACTAACAATTACATTAGTCATAAGACGGCAATGACTTCTGTTTGAAACCTTACTGGACTATATTTATACCAGACGGTATATAGCGATATAAAATCTCTTAGAAAAATTGGTACTGATATTTGAAAACTATTAAGAGATTAATAAAAGCAAACGAGAATCACAGATTTTTATAAATAAATTTAAAAAAATGTATGCATATTAAATATATTATACATATATTAAAATCAAATCAAAATTTATAGTTATTATCGGATAATTGCTGTTTTCTAGCTAGCATATCATTAGAAAATACTGTATATGTATTTTACGATTTTTATTTATTTTCTCAATAAAATTTTAATTATTACAAATATTGTCATTTAATGATACGTGAAATTGCTGGTGTCATTTTTTGACGAATTTAATACTTGTAGTGCTTTGTGCGCTCAATTTAACAAATAACGACGGCAACGGTGCTCGTTCTCCTTTTTTATTTGGTCTTTATCTGCCACAAATCTGACGAGGCACTTTACTGTCCGCGTAATAGTTTCGGTCGTGATATTTTTACGATTCAGTAGCGTAGAAAATAAAATAAAATTACACAAAACACAAAACGAACCATTACAAAACCGAGCGTCACGATTGAATGACCTTATCTCGCGGTTAATATTTTAAGGGTTGATTTGTTATGTGCGATAAATACGATCGTGATTATTGTATGGGTAATATATTAAAACACTTTCTACCAATAATATACTGGCAAAGTAATGGACATGGTAAATAAAAATAAATCACATTAAAATATTTTTAATATATCAATTATATTAATTAGGATTGCGTTAAACCCAATAATTTTTTATTATAAAATATGATTTAATTCGACCAACTATATATAACAAATATTTATTAAAAACATAATACATCATTTTTAATCTTAAAAAGTCAGAACTGTAGCTTATTTGCGCAGTTTATCTTAGCCATTTCACTTTCTGACGTAATACGCTAGCTCCTTTGGGATGCTGCATCTTGCAACGTTCGTTGCAGTCAAGGATTTGCAAAATTAAACCGTGTATTTTATTTTACACTTACTACCTAGACCATATAGCATTGAGTTTAATCTTTTAATTTTAAAACTCCTAACTAAATAAACATATTTTATTTATACGACCCGCGATTACAATATTACATCATTTAAAAAATATTCAAGTTTGAGAATCTTTAATTTTTTTTACAAATGACACAGGTAAACATTGCTTCATGTTGATTACCTGTTGAGATTTGTTAAACGTTACTGTGCCATTTTAGCACTTTCCATTGAATAGGTGCATTGAAAACGTTCTAAGAATGACAGTATTGTTCATTGTGTACGAATGACGGTTTTTAACAATGGAAGTGGCGACCGTTCAGGTATGCAGCAGCTAATTAAAAACATCGTAACTATAGATACGATATTTGTAAATAAAATATTTATTGATAAATAAAAACTATTGTTCATGAATTTTAAATATTATGTAATACTAAAATATTGTATAAGAACAATAAATAAATTGTATTAATTATATATGCAACAATTAAATTGCAATTTCTAAACATTGCTTCTCAATTTTTTAAATTAAAAATATTTTGTATGAACGATCGTTACTGTTCAGTGAATAGCATTCTTAAACATAACAAGCGCAATTCTAGAGCTTTTTTGTAATTTTATAGGACGTATCAGAAAATATTGTTCATAGGTTGAAAATAACTTCTCTTGAATGAATTAGCGAATACCAAACTACGCATTACTTTCATTTTTGTTTAGCTTTGATGTCTATAGTCCTTTAATAAATTGTGTATTTTGTCGGTGCGTATATAAGGAAAATCTAGAAAATTTAATATCCGGATAAAGGCCGTGTAATAAGTATCAACTTGAGGCGAATATAAAAGGGTATATAAATACATGAAAGGGAACAACGAAGAGCATATAAAAGGAAAACTAAAATCGGCGTAATCATCTGATATTTGTTCGCATGAAAAATTGTTAGCATTACTTAAAGTCGCCGAAGCATATTTCTTTTCTGCTCCGCGGATCCGTGTTTCGTATCCAGTGACGTCACGAATAAAACCGTATAACTCGTTATTTATGATGTAGAAGAGAGAAAAAATCTGGCAAAATACATACCAAAGAGAAGAAAAAATATTGTTTTGTAATACATAGTACATATTATATTTGTACGTATTCCCATGACAGGATTTGACAAATGGAGGCACTCGATAAAAGTGAAAAATCGTGGTGAAATTCTGTTCATAGAATAGATTGCGAGCTTTTATGCCAATCAAGAATCAATAATAAATAATCAAAAAAAAATAATCAACATTTGCTTAAGTTACATACTACATTACATTACATACTAATAAACTGAAATTGAAAAATTCAACAAGATGTAATAAAATAGGTTAAAGGCCCAACATTAAAAAAAAGACAATTTGTTATATAATAAATATTTAGCTAACATTATGTGAAATATATTATGTAGAATAAACACACATTAAATTAAAATGTATGTGTTATATGTAAATTATTATTTATTTCATTATATATTATTTTTTTCTAGATTTTATTTTGAAAGATTTACTAATAAGAAAAGTTTACTGAGATTTTCTACTATCAAAGTCAAGCTAAGTCATTATGACAATAACTTCATACAAAAACACGATAGTTAACGCATAATAAAAATTGAAAATGTCGCAAGATAGTTAGATTGTATGTATCATACATACAATCTAACGCATAATAGAAAACACCTGCGTTGTAATCCATTCCCTAGTGAGCTTACTCTGAAACTCTAACTGTTACAACCTTAGTCGCTTACAATCAGGTGGCAAGGGAACGCAACCTATATAAGAAGCTTTTAAATTGAAATTTATTTTGTTGAAATATTTCATATGAAAATATTGTGATATATTCACTTTATAAAATATTTCATATGAAAATATTGTGTTATACTTGAGCGTTAAAATTGTGTTAAACGTTTTAAATATTATTCTATATATTTATACATACAATTATCTTATAAAAATATAATAAAATAATAACCATGCTTATTAGATTACTCTATAATTATAAAATATACATAAAAAAGCAAATAAATTAATTGATGTGAAGTAATAGTTAGATTTCATAAATTTATCTGATTTTTTTCTTATCTAATTTTTACAAGCAAAAGTTACATTACTTTATCCTCATACACTTCTGATATTGTTTTCAGTTTTGTTGTTGTTTTTTAAATGCATTTTAATAGTTTTTTTTTACTATTTTTAATATGTAAGTGTTTTTCTATTTCACAAAAAAATTAAATTCTCATTTGAACTTTTCGATTTTCTCGAGTGTTTTCTATAAATTTTAATAAATAAAAAAATATATGATATATATAATATGTGATTATAATAATACAGTATACTATGGTAAATATATTGTTATAATAGACGCGAATAATCAATAACTAAATCAGATTTACAAATCAGATCTACTTCGATTGATTAAAGAACGTCAAGCTACGAAGGAATTTCAGGCTAACATATAATATTATACCCGAACGGTAAAGAAAATTGTTAAAAACAGCTGTTTCTCTTCACGTTTTTTATATTTTGAACAAAATGAAAATAAAAAACATTTTTGGATTACTTAAAAAACAAAATTTTAGTTTAATGATTGACTAATTTTATGGCGTAGCTCTATTTAGACCAATTCATTTTAACAATTCCGATAATTATAAGTTGTTAGGAAAACTGTAAATATTTTTTTGCCATTCAAATACTTCCGACCTCTATTCAGAAGCTTTAAAAAATCATGCATATTTTCAAACATCTGGCACAGATCAACCCTTTTTACGAAGCTATATAAAAAATGCAGCGTGTGTAATATTCATACAAGTTTAATTTTTATCAAAAAAAAACACGTTTTGTGAAATTTTTATAATATACACAATGGCGAAAGACATAATAATGAAACAGTTCATAATTTATATTTTCATATTATGCAAGCGCTAACTAATATATCAATATTGTTCAAAAATAAAATAATAATACGAATTCCAATATCTTGAATATTTCTTTAGCATGGATTAAAAATATTTTTTTAATAAAACTGGTGAAATAAAAAAAATATATGACAAAAGACCATTTTTTGAAAAAAAAAAACTGGCGACTATTTTTTGTTGGAATAATGAAACATATTTTTTGCAACGCAAAAAAAATATTTTTAATTTCTTTTGTAACTTAATAACCTTACTTAATCTTAACAATTTTATATTACTAAAGAACTAACCTGTACACTTAAAAGCATGATTTTTTCAGATTTGTACTATGCAGAAAAAGCAACATTAGCAAGATTTTGCTTGAACATGACATTTTAATATAGGTAGTAACTGATGGTTGGATAAAAGAAAGACTAGCGAAACTAATTGATACCGATGCAAGAAGTCAATAATTTTATTTTCAGGAAGTATCAATGCATTCTACATCAATAGAGTGACGTTTAAAATAGACAATATCAAACATCTTCATTATCACATATCTAATAAAAATCAAAAATCACCAATAATTTTAAAATGCTAAATCCTCTGGTAACTATCTCCAAAGACTAATTTACTGCAGAAAATTACGCTAGTCATAAATTCAAAAGGAAAACCTGCACTTTAATTAAAAAATGTCAGATTTAACATTTCTAGTGGATATCACTGCTGATTTAAATCACCTGAATCTTCAAGATGAAAATCAGTTAATAAATTCAATGTTTCAAACAGCAACGGCATTTAAAGTTAAACCATTTGTGTAACTATATGAGAATAAGAACAGTAAATTAATTCACTTCGAAGCACTGTCTGAACAAATCACGTAAACAGCTAAAAATATGCAGCTTTTATTGCTTTTTTATTACATGATTATAAAAGTATTTTTATTATTAAATTTTTGTATTAGTATTTGAAGTATAAAAATTTCAGAAACTGAACCTGCATTTTATTATTTAATATTTGCTACTCTACTCTTAGTTGACATCTATATATTAGCGAACTAACTGATGTATAGATTTAAAATCAGGTATGCTATTTAAAGAATTATTTATTTAAATCTATTTCTTAAATTCACAAAAGTAAATAACTGCATAATAAAAAATACCCCTCTAAAAATATACCTTGTTTATGACTTTTTTTTGAAGAGTACGTTTATTTTTTCCCGTATGAAGCACACAAAAAGTAAAATTTAATCAAAAATTTTTGACGAGCACCTTTAAAATACTGTTTGCATTGCTACTTTCTTTATTAAACCAGATATTGCTGCACTGATATCAAATAAACAAGCTCAATGTTTTCATTTTGGATAATATAATATTGTTATTTGTTTGTGTTAAATGTATAGTTGTAATCGACTCATTAGTAATATGTAGTCAAAAATAAATATTAAATTCCTAATGCGGCCCATGACAATTTTTTTTATATTTAATATGCTTATAATAAGTACAAGCTGTATGTCTTTTTATCTGTGATTTAAAAAGTATAAAAAAGTTTTTTCCTTCAAATGTGATTTTTTTTGAAGGAAGTGTAAATATAAATTAAACATTTATGGTAGTTCATAAGAAATATAAATTATCGTTTTGTTTATTTATAATGATTCTAAATTTTAATTGTTAATCAGCAGCAATTAAAATTACAAGCCTTTAAATAATAAATAACACATCACAGAGCCTTAAATTAATTCTAAATCGTTTCCTAAAATACCCACAACTACAGGAAAATATATTTTTTACTATATATTTATTTCTTTCATTAATTCATATATCTGAGCTCTAATCTTAACGACGATTGGTCACCCCCGTTAAGGGTGTAATTTTCGTTCGAAAGAAAATTCTCATTACTTAGGTATGCGTGTAAGCAATTCGTGCCTTAGCCTAGTTCTTTTATTTTTTGTTGAAAACTCGCGGTATGGCGTGTGCGAAAAATTACACTCGACTATGCCAAAAAAATACACTGTTAAAAAACAACTACTCCTTAAAAACCTTTTCGGCACGCACATAGTACCTTTATAAATTAATTAATTAATCGTGCAACACACTCCGGTATCGAGAGTGCAGCGGCACGCAACAATCGGATTCGACACGTATATTCAATTAAACTTTTACACTGTCACAAGTTTGTTCTTTTCACTTGTTAAAAATTATGTTTTATGTAGTTTCAACACGTCATATTATCATCATCATTACATTTCAAATATCTATCATCTATAATAGTGAGTCCTGTGTCATTTACCGGCGGTACGATTACAGCACTAGATTAAATCTATACACTACTGCATAATTGAATATTTTAATTGTCATCCATTGCAATTACAGTGTTATTTGTATTGTATTTTACGTGAAATCGTGTCAGTATTGTAGGCAATCATACATATAAAATGGGATAAAATATTACGACAAATTTCAGATAATATCGCAATATACGTGTGGCGTTAAACGTAAAAGTTAAAATTTCGCAAGAAGCAGTTCACGGAGTTAAACGTTTCAATTTCAAAAGTAGACAAGTTTTCATGAATGTCGACAATTTAACGTAAACTTAGGAGCTTACTTTCAAAGTTAATTTTATAAAATAATTTACAGATAATGCAGTGTCAGGAAAACGCGAATAACTTTTATTATAATAATTAATATATATTCCGTTTAAAATGTTAAAAGAACACAAACTGCTTTGGTTACTGTCTTAAACACATTTCAGTTATAATTATTTTTAAGATGCATATACAAAGTCTGAGAAGAACCCAAGCTGTAAATAAGCAATATTTAAATATATTTGACTATTTAAATTTCACTAAAATAAAACTAGTCGCATAGCCTAATCTTTTATCATATGCATATAGTTTACTTAAGCCTTTGTAAAGATGTGGATTCAGAATTAAACCATAAGTAAAATCTTTTCACAAGTCGATTAAAGCCCATGATATATTTATTGTTTTAAAAAAAGCTAAACTTTTGTACGTCAGTAAAGTTCAAATAGTAGCATGTCCACAGTAGTCAACTGCAAAATAAAAAAAAAACATATACCAAAGCATTTCTATAAGTTTTTATTGCAACGGAACGTGAGAATAAAACTGATTATGCTTTAAAAGCGCCATAAGCCCATCTATCGGTATTAGGCCAATAAGTGCCATCTTATAAGTGACTTTCAGAGGTTCCAAAAGATTGGCATCTTGCAATGCATCACACGGTTCAAATGACAAGTAAAGTTTATTGCAACTTATTTAAACTTAAACAGTCACCAAAATTCCAGTGAGATATCAGACTGTAATCAACAAATGTAATTATACCTCAAAATCTTCTTGATTTACCATTACAGCGAATAGTGGGCGAGCACGAAAACTTTAACAAATTTAAAGTATATTTTAAACTTCCTTCCGACAACATCATCAAGAATTTGAATCTGAGATTTTAAAACTTGGATACACGAGAGGTTGTACAAATTATAAACCACGAGGAGCAACGCCAATCGAGACAAAAAATACCAAAAAAGCATCCGCTTCCCTCTTTGCGTTAGCCCTAGTCCATCTTAAATACATAGTTCAACATTGGATTGTTAATAACTTTGACTTGTATTAAAATAAACACCACTGACAAATAGGTCAAAATATAATATATAAATACTCTGTGTATTATAAAATATTTAAATTTTAGTATCACTTTGTATTTTTTAAGATGTGCTTATTTATTAATCCACTCGTGCGAAATAGCAGTGCGAATAATGAACAACTAAATAAATGCTAGAGATAGATATTATTTTCAGCAGCCATGGTCCTGCCATAATCATGTTTTTCGACACTTAAAATATGACAGCACTAACTAGCTAACTAGCTTTTCTTACGCATATTATTTCTGGGGGTTTCTTATTATGTAATAAAATTGAAAATATGGAAATATAAAAATAAAAGACACAATGCTAGTAATAATACTGCTAAGCTGCATATCGAAGCATAGTTATTTGTAGCTCGTGACTATGGCAGTAACATACCTTTCGAAACGAGTTTATATGAGTATGTAAATATGATGTTACTGCAACAGAATACATCACAGTACTTATGTTTGACAGTAAAAAGGCTCGCATTTTTGTTGGGCTCTCCTCTAAATATTGTTTTATATTGTATGTATATGATATTTTATATGAGTCAAAGAAGCTCATTGTCAGAAAATTTATAAAATACTTTATATTACTATTGTCGATCTAACTCGATTTTAAATAATCTTAACGATATTCTTCCGCGAGATAACACTAAGGTTCATATGATATTGGAGCCCATGTCTTTTAGGAATTAGTCAGATATTCCACTGCACTATCGTGCACGTAATGTGATATTATTTACGGTCAAAAGATATATAGAAAAAATGCGCGATATACATACATGCCCTCCCATCTATGATGCATTTCGTTACAAAAACCAATAATAATGACATTATATTAAACATATACGTATATTGCAGTTAAAGCAATATAGTGGACTTTTTATATCATATTTTAACATTGTTAAATTGTAAATTAAAAAAAATATTTTGAAAAATAATACATAAAAAGTATACACATGAACATATTTCTCACGAAAATTTCATAAAGATTTACATTAGCAAAACATTTGCAAATAATTTGTATACGTTTGAAGCTTTGAAAATAAACTTTATTGTTGCGTTACTCCGTTATTGTTCCACTTTGAAATAATTTGAAATTGCTTTTACGATATCCTCTTGATAAACATTTGTTTTGTTCGCAACTCACCGACAAATGGAATTACTCCACTAAACGTCCTTCGTAAATAATTAAGATTTCAACTCAAACGCTGAAAATTTTCTAAAAGTTCCACAGTCAACAAGCATGTAAATAAGCTTTTTTGTACCGCCTCCTTTCAACAAGAAAAAATAAAAAAAAAATAAGGATCTAAATTGTTTTATGATTACTCTCGTTGTCACATTACGTTAATCGCGCCGCCGGAATACCCTTTGAGCTTTCAAAGCTCGTTTGACAATTGCGTACCGTTGGACCCTTAATTGTTTTTTAAAAGGGACCCACGAATAAGATGATGATGATGATGATGATGGCGGTGGGTCGTCATTATAATTTCCGAGGCTTTCCGTCCGATTTCATCGCGCCCCATTTGCTAAACCTATTCTATACTATATACTACATCGTAGTAGAAGTTTCGTTATAAATCTTCTCCGGGGACGGTCGAAGCAAAAAGTGCGGATCGAGGACAAAAAATGGACCTTCCGTGTCCTCTGGCCCTCCCAGGTCTACACGACATATTCATTTGCGGTGACAACTAACCGCGACGTACGAGGTCCCAAGTTTTTCCTAAACGAAAATGAGAGTGTATATTATATGTATGTATATGTACTATATGCAAGTGTATGGGCGAGCTTTTTACGACGGCCGCGTCGAACTTTGCCCCACGGATTATTAACACCTGCTCTGGCGAATTTCACTTTATTCGGACCCTATTTTTGGGGCATGATACAAAATTATGTGATTAGGTTTCCTTTACTTTAATTAAAGGCATTATTTTTATTTTTAGTGTACAGGAATATTTTTTATTCTTGCTACAATTCAGCTTCTGAATTTACAAGAGTTCGTGACTATTGGACTTCTTAATTGTACTTTTTGAAATAATTTAAAATGAATAATGAGTATTAACATCCAATGTGACACATGTAAAAATAGTAATGTTTTCATTCATTGCTTTAAAAAAACACTTTTTATACTAAATAAATATTCATAAATATTATAATTGCTTACTCACAATGTATAATCCTGTATCTAATTATGTATTATTTGTGCCCCCTTGAAATATTTCATTTAGTAATAAAATTATTACTTTAAATATTTAAATGAATTAAAAAAAAATAAAATCTACAATAGTGATAACTATTAGTATATGTATAATACATAAATATGCTAATTGCATATTATTATGCTAATTATGCTATAAATCGATTTACATGTACAAATACGAGTTATTCTTAAATCTTGCATTATATATTACCAAAAGAGTTTAGTTTTTTAGATATCGTGTATTATGCTACAAAAATAAAAAAAGTAAACAATCTTAGTATAGATTTTATTGATTTTAATAAGTGTCTATATTTGTAAAGTAAAAAAGCGAGTACTATAATAACTAAGCAACAGGTTTAAAAAAAATTGAGCGAGAAAAAATATATCAAGATGTGCGAAACCGGCAAAGATAAACGATGATGTCCTGACTGCAGAAATTGAAGCAAATCTTACTTAAACTATCCATCAGCTGGCTGAGAAACTAAACCAGCAACTCGACCAGCACGATAGACGAGTGGTATAAGTCTCTGACTATTGAACTGAACTAAAACATCTGGGTTCAAATCCCATATGGACTTAAGTATGTTTTCCCTTGTATCCTGTCTGGGGGATCGGAGTTACTAATTTTTATATAATTTTAATTACGATTAGGTTTACCTTTTTTTAGATGTGCACAATTAATTTAATTGTACAAACAACAAACTTTACTTTTGAATACCAACAACAGTTTTTTAACTTTACAATTAAAGGATTTAGCAATTAAAAGACTAATAATGTTTTATATAAGATTGAGTAGCAAAATATTTATATAATAGTACACAACATACCTAATTCGACTAAAATTATAATAAATGTTATATGAAAAGGTGATTTTGTAAGAAATCATCTCACGGAACACTTACCAGACCTCAGCGCTTCTTAATTTTATTTATGAGTGAATATTATAAGAGTTGAATAAATCGCTATGCAATAAAAGTACACTAAAAGTATCTATAAGTACAGTTTTGCAGCAATGCCCATAATATAAGATACCTTAAAAAGTTTATTTAAAATAGTCTTACGTTTCCATTGAACTTGTTTCTTAAAAAAGAACAACAGGGATATAAACATGAATTTTAGAAGTTATATTGGTACATCGCCCCTTAGTTATAATATACACACATACATAAATTTTACATGCGTAACGCTTCCGGAGCAGCGCTCGTTAAAATTTAAACGCACTGCTCGCTCTATTATAAACGTTTTTGTTTTAATTTTCATCCGTCGACAGTCAAAAAATTAAAAATTCATACGACGGAATATTTTATTACGTGTTTCGAATCGTCGAAAGGGAATTCGCAGGGCGGGGTGGAAAATTCTTATCACGACGGCCAACCGAAGGGAAAAAAATCGAGTATAACAAGAAAACGTTAGTCCCGTCTCATAATTTTGTTTCACCGCCTGTCTGAATCGTATTTCACCAGCATAAAGCCGGTCTGATATGATTTTAAAAATCTTCCCATATTCAGCGAGACAATCTTTGCAGAACCGAATTTCCACGAATTTTCTTCAGCGAAGAAAAGCGACGCTCGGAATTGGGGATTACCGGGACAAGAATCTATCGAGACTGGGGTACTCGGCGAAATAATGAAATGCTCGTCAAATTTAGTTGAATATTCTTCTACACGTAAAACGAAAGCGTAAGTGTTCTTCTAAGATAGATCCATTAAGTAAAATATATATATATATATATATATATATATATATATATATATATATATATATGTGTGTGGTTGAATGCGTTTTCGCGGAGAAATATTTGGTTAATATTTCTAGGAGTCGGATAACTCCGCGTACTTTTTTGATTCCGTGTGGAATCATGGTCCCTACGTTTCGGCCAGATTCGCCCGGCCATCCTCAGGGGAAAATTGAGAATATATATATATATATATATATATATATATATATATATATATATATATATATATATATATATATATATATATATATATATATATAAATAAATATTTAAGTGCTTTATCCTCACGTTCATGTTCTATGAATGTTCTCGATATTTCGCCTAAGATGTTTTTGGCATCATCAGGAGATCATCATCAACGGTGATTATTTAATCTTATATAATCACTATTTTTCTAATAGTTATTCTGATTCTTACCAATTAAATAATACTCACCTTCTAAATAAAAATACAATAGGAACTCAAAGAATACTAAAATACGAAAACTGACATTATATTATATACACTTTTATAAAATTAAATTATACATAAGGTTATAATTTAATTAACCAATAATAAATAGTTGCATATTTAATAAAATCTAATTCGTTATATAATTTATAAATTAATTTATAATTTAAAAGTGGTAGAGTACGCTCGGTATGAGGATTCCGGTTTGTTATTGTGTGCGTGAACTGTGTGGCTCAAAACAATTTCGCTCAGAATATTTAATTTTTTTATTTTAAAAGAAAATATATTTTTATTAAACATGCATACATCTGAGCTAAGTTGGAAATTTCAACGGAGAATTAAAAATATATTATATAATCGAAGAAACCAGACATAGATGTCAATAATTAAATATTTGCAAAATTCAAAATCTTTCACTAGTCAAAAAAATAATGAAGTCTTTAGCCATTCTTCAAAAGCAAAAAGATATAAAATGGGGAAAGAAATAATTTGCAGATTGTTTAATGGCTCGACGATTCTATTAAATTATTAGAATTCATTGAATAAATTAAAAAATTATCATTGGCGCAACGAAAAGAATAATAATTTTTTTAAGCCTTACAGAGAATAGTTTAAAACAACCAACAACGTACGGATAATGGAATTTTTTTTTAAATATTTTAATCCACGGGTAAGAGAACGAATAACTTACAGTGTATATTTGAAGCCTTGATATCAATTAACCCAGATATGCCCAAGAAATTTTGTTCTCTTAAAATTTCATTAATAAATAAAATACAGTGGCACGAGCTTAGTGACCTACCCATGGGACAGTGGGCATATATTGGTTAAACCAATATCAACACAAAATTATTTAAAATAAATCACTAGAGAAGATCGAACTTTTGTGCCACACTGCACTTTAATGACGAATACGAGCGTTGACGAATCAGCGACTGTCCTTAAAAGAGAAAGCGAGACAACGAAGTACACGCTACATCGCTTTTCCCTCTCATATACATGTACACGCACACAATAACAAACCGCCATCCTTATCCCGAGCGTACTCTACCTTCATAATTAATTTACGAAAACTCAAAACTTATAAGCAATACTAATGTCAAAGTTAGTTTACAAAAAATATAAACATAAAAAAACATTAGTGATATCTTTTGATCTAAAAATAAAATCTAGTTGTTTTTTCGAAAATAATTAATCAAAAACTCTATTAATAAAAATATATTATTAATATAACATCACATTCAAACAAAGTCAAAAATTTTGCTTGAATGAAATTTATGTTTAAACATACAACTCTAGTATTTATATGTATGTATACATAGTATACTGATTTAATATGTTTTTATATACATGCTTAACTGAGCAACGTATAATAAGCAACAAAATTGTATAATTATAAAATCATTAATCATACATACTCATCGACACAATAGAATAGCGATAAGCACTAGTTTATTGCGATTAAGGGCTCATTGTCAGAAACACGAACACAAACTAATGAATAAACGTTAAAACAAACGACGTTTTGATAACTCACTAATGCAAATGATTAATTGTGCTAAGCTGGCGTATAATAATCGTAACGTTTTCAGAACGCTTTCTATATTGCCCGAGTAATAAACTATTATTGGAACTAAATTAACAGCTGGTACACATATAACGTTTCACATTTAAGTTATTTGTGTTTAATTAAGGTGTAATTTAATAGACAACATATAAGTTAAATACTCATTTTATTATGAAAAAGCCTTGTATCTATGTTACGTAATATTGTAATTGAATATTTAAAAAAATATAAACTTGTGGCAAATAATAAAAATATATATATTAAAAAATCTTAAATATTGTGATTGGTGTAATTCCTATATATTATATATTTAACTTTTCATAAATCGTGTTTTAGCTCATTATTTATTAGCATACTAATATGATCACTGTTATTTTATTAAAAGTCAAGAAAGCTATTCGTATGATTTACGCGGTTATTATAGTATGTAAATATCTGCATAGCGATAAATATCAACTATGGCGTTTTTCGGTTGAGCTACCCACGCAGTAGTATATTATAAAAGGCAAACTTTTGAATACATCAACTTGGCTTTGATTTCCACATACACATTCGTGTGACGCAAGAGGACGTTTTGTATTGAGATTTAAATAATGACATTTTTTATGGATATGGATACATATGTATAGTAAAGTTCAAATCAATAACAATAAAATAAAAATATATTATCGTTGCTTATTTGGTATTATAATATTTTTTATGGTATTCTAACCACAAATATATTATATGTATGTTTACATAGCTGGTAAAAACACACCAATTATAAATCAATTAAATTTTGATCATTATGCAAAGTAAGACATTTGATATATAGTCATTAAGATCAATGAGGTTTATTAATAAAATTTAAGTAGGCACATTTGACGTAAAGTATGCCATACAAATTACGAAATAGTTAAAAGCGCATAATAATTACGGCAATTATGCCACATAAAGGCAATTTGTGAACCGCTGTGAATTTTTAAAACAACGGTGTTGTAAATTTTAATAGATTTAAGCAATTAATTGTAGCCAAAATTAATTTTATAAAAAATACTCATATAGTTTAATGACTAAGCAAATGACTAAAATAACTGTAAAGTTTTCTTTAGTTATCATTTTTTATTTAGAATTATTGAATAAAATACTAATAAATTAAAATTCAAATAAATTAAAAATGTAAAAAACATCCTAAATATGAGATGGTTCTAATAAAAGTATTATATTTAAAAACCTAATATTTAATAAAATAGCAAACAGCGATGTTATACACATTTTTTTATTAAATATATATTTTTTTATTTTATTTATAATATTTAAAATAACTTATTTAAAAAAAATAGAATTTATTGTTAGGAAGCTATTCTTATTTCAATGTTTTTAAATGTTCTAAAATTTAACCCTTATATTTTATTTTATTTTTTAAATATGTCCATCGAAACTAATAATATATTTTTTTGATACAATTGTTTTTTTTATAATTTAATAGATTGATTACAAGAGAAATATACACAAAATATGTATATACTTGAATTTCATTAAAGCAGTACAAATGTGTAATATGTACTGCTTTAATAAAATATTAACTCATTCATTAACCTGTCTAGTTTTGAAATAAACTTTAATAAAATAAAAAAACTCATTTATTAGAACTGCAAGAAATAGTGTTTTTTATAAAGCACACATATATTTTACAAAAACGTTAAATTACTAAATACACTTGTGAGTAATTATGACTGATATTTATTCAGGATATTTATTTATTTATGATCCATGAAATTCAATATTCAGCCAATGCTAAAATCAGTGTTCCGAACAGATAGATAAGTCAGAATATGCTAATAAAAAAATATCACAAACTAAAAATGTTTTTTTTTATTTCTTCAAATTAAATCGTACAAACGCAGCAATAATATTTTAAATAAATTTTGTATTTGAAATAATTTATAAAATTAATTAAGATTAACGTTTAGTTATTTATCTAATTTTTTAAGCACAATAATTCTGAATTATTTATGATTATTACAAAATATTCGTAAATATATGCTATTAGTATTTTTTTTATAAATATTATTTTTAAATAATTGAAAAATGTGTGTTCTAATTTCTAAAGAATGACTGATTTAAAGTATTAATTTAAAATCACTATAAAATAAAATATTTATTAACCACTGTATTTAGGACTGATTTTAACAAAAACTTAAACACTGCCTTTTTAGAAAGGCTATTTTACGCTACTTTAATTTAGATTAAAGTAGTGTAAAATAGAAATCTAGCGTTAAATGTCTATGCTTACACCTGGTCTACTACCTTAAATTTAATAAACACATTTTTGAACCTCGTTCTATGGGGGCTTGCTGCCATTGCGGTCTGTAGATCGATATTTGATAAAACGAATGCGCTTACCACATGAATTTAAAACATAATATATAAACATTAACATATGGCTGTCCGGTAAGTTAGACCAAATTTTTTTCTATACTGCAATTCATCCAAAATAAGGCTGTAAAAATAAAATATACGATCCAACTCAAAATATTCAAAATATGTACACTCCCGTCTTATTGGAAAAAATACTAATATGAAATCTGAAAATCAGCAAGTTTTACATTTGAATAGTTTTTATTACAAAAAAAAATATTTTTATGAAAGTTTATTTTATTCATTACAAAAAAAACGAACACAAATGTATATGCAGTGCATAAATACATACATTCTAACATCTAATACAACAAAACGTACAGAAAATTGTACGATTTCACTTTGCACATATCGAGTTACGCCAATACGATCGCTGGCCGGGAGGAAAGAGGGTGGATAAAATCACAACAAAACGTCAGACAGACAGATGAGGGTTAGTCCGGGTTGAAAATATAGAAGCCAGAACAAGCAAGCATGTTGACACGATATAAGATGACAAAACATAAGCGCAGTCGTAATAGAAATCTGAAAAATAATTTCACACCGAAGCCGGGCTTTAATAAAAGTATCCGATGTCCATTAGGAAAAGATTCGGTCGGGATTCTGAGATAATAGAAAATGTATTATTTATGTGATCACGGGGAAAAACTATTTCCCTCAAACGGAAAACTCGTATACGGATGCCCAATCCTATTTTTGCTATGTGTATCTACCATACCTTTTCTCAAATATCATATATAATACATATATACGAGATGTTTATAAACTTTCTATGTATCATTTTATACAAAGAAGAAAGATTTTGAGGAATTTAATTCCTTATAAATTTAATTCGTAAAAAAACAAATTTATGTTTTAAATCAAGTTAAGTATATACGTATACACAAAAGAAAATTTGATGTTAAAATTAAAACATCTTTTTATATAAAAATAATATTAAATAACCACTTAATCGTTTTATGCTCAAATTTCATAAAATTTCCATGTGCTTCACAAAAATAGATAGTAGCTTTGCGAATATTCTATATTATACAGATATATAATATACTGAATATTGAATATTTCTGCCTAGATTTTCGTACTTATAAAACGCACGCACGCTACTCATCGCATGTCTAGGTAATATGCGAAATAATAAAATATTCGGATATTTCTATATTAGAATACCGCAGATTTTGAGTATGTATTATGTAATGAATAGACTGCGTAATTGTAGCGTTTCCTCAATTTGCCTAATAGAAGCCCTGAACAAAATGTCCCGAAACTAAAGCGGAATAATGTGAATATGTGTATGTCTAACGATGTTATGTATTGTATTACATGTCAAAGCGTTTTTAAGTATACAAGCCATTCTTCGATTATACATCAAGCTACGTCAATAGAAACTGTGACGAAAATTTAGTCGATAAAAGCGATAATTCTATTACACAACAAATAATCCTTTACATGTGCATAAAATTTCAGATCGACGTGTATTCGTTTTTAACTATAAAATATTTTATGTATGTATCATATATACATAAAAAATCCATAGTTTATTAATTTCAAAATTAATTATTATGGTTTTATAATCGAAACTAATATATCAAGTAGCTAATATACATATTTTACTATGTTGTATAAAATATGAATACAATATACAAATTATCGGTGAAATAACTGATATTATAAACGATTTGTTTAAAAAGATTCACGAGATATAATTTAAATGAAGCCCAACTGATCGTTTTGGATTATTACTCAAGATTTTTGGCAACGCAATATTGTGTAATATTAGTTGTGACTGTAAGTTACCAAAATATTAATAGTATAAATAAATACATAAATGTTACATTTATATTTAAGATCATTATTATTTAAGCGCGACGTTAATAAAAATAATTTTCAACTTAAAATTAGGTTTTATTTTTATATGCAAAAAATATTATTGCTAATAATTTTTATCATAAATCCAATAATCAAGTGATTAAGTATTAAATCCTGTAAATCAATAAATAAATATACATGATTAAATATGTACTTTACCTTTTCTAAATGAAAATCATTTATAAAATTTTATATATATATTTAATTATTATTACTTAAGCTATGAAGAGATATTATTTATTTAAAGACAAGTAAATTTGCGTAACACAGAAAGCTATTATGAAAACACTAAAAAAACTTTCATAGTTATGTAAGCGTAAATTATTTTCGCAATTGAAATAAAATGCGCAATGTATTATAATATTTTTTTATCATGTAACGTTATATTAATGTATATATGTGTATGTATGATTTAACTCTGAACTTAATAGTACATGAAACTAAAATGTGCGACGTGTATATGGCATATCGTTTCACAAAAAAATAATGCATACTCACCCTTATTATTCTCCAAAATATATAACACATACAGACACTTTTTCACATATTCCAAAATTATTCGTGTGTGCGTTCGTATCTCGGTCGGGTAAATCTACGTGTATAATAAAAACGTTCATACGTGAACAGGTTAAAGGGTCAAAAGGTGTCCGCTAATGTTGTTTGAATACGATTTTGTGGGTTGATATAAAAATGTCCGCAGTGATTGATGCGGGGAGGAGGCTGAATATTTCTGCCACCCAGCCACCCACTAACTAAACGGACAGTTCATGCATTATTTTTGCTTTAACGCCAGGTCATTTTTCATTACGGCTATCGATCATAATTTTACCGCTTAACCCCGATACTAGATTTTCCACCCACTCCACCGTTAATATATAGGGTGTATTTGCTACCTGTGTGGTTTGAAAGACTGAAACTGTTAAATATTTTATGAAAAATATTCAAAGGGTTCAACCTTAACTAGTTTTATATTTTTTAGTATTTAATATGTGATTTCTTTACAAAAAAAAAATCATATAACATGGATAACTTATGATTCTTTATATTTAATAATTTTAAAGCCTAGTATTTATTATTAATTTTATTTTATTTTTTTCCGCATTTTCGTATTAGGTGAGATATGTTTTTTTATATTATTTATAAAACTGCCTTAATGATCAATAATAAATAAATAAATAAATATCCAATTTAAACTAAAAAGTGTGAGCTAAAATAAAATAAAATATTTAACTACTCATATTTTGACTAAATAAATATTTCTCCCAAAATCATTATTGTATTTTATTGATATAAAAAATCAAAGGTAAAAAAGCTAAAAAATCAATATATCTGAAATTTATTTGTGTCACATTTTCGAAAAATCTAATCTAATATTTATCTTCATTATGAATTAAATACAAGAAGTAATATTTGTATTTAGTGAAGAATACTATAAAAATCTATTAAAAAAAGGTTAGGAAAATTTTATTTAATATTTTACAATTAACTTTTTTAGAAATTTTAAACTAGTGTTAAATGTGATTTTGTCAATAACTTTTTTATGAAGAAAATAAAGAAAAAAATTGTATTGAATGAAGAATACTATAAAAATCAATAATAAAAAATATGATACATCAATTAATGAATAAAAAAAGGTTTAAAAAATTATTAAATATTTTTAATTTAATTTTCGCTTTATGAACAAATTTATTACATCTACGTTATATATGAGCTTTAAATGCGATTTTAACAATATATTCATTATGAAGAAAATACAAAAAATCAATAAAAAAATCAAGCAATGTATAAAAAAAGTTAAGGGCAATTTTATATAATATTTTACATATAATACATACACGTTACGTAGATGTATATTTTAGATTAAAAGCTTTAAATGCGATTTTCTCAATTACTACATTATGACGAAAATACAGAAAAAAAAATTGTATCAAATGAAGAATACTATAAAAATTAATAATAAAAAATATATTAATCATTGAATTTATTTAATTTTTACTTTTTTCTCAATAAATTGTATTGAGTGAAGAATACTATAAAAATCAATAATAAAAAATATTTTAATAATTGTATAAAAAAAAGTTAAATGCATATTTAACTGAAAATTGTAATTTAATTTTCAAGAATAAGTAATTATTGAAGCGTATATATACAATTATTTAATATCTTGTTAAAAGTAATTATATAAAGTAATCAATCATATTTTAACATTTAAATATAAAAATTCTTAAGTAAAAAATACACTAAACATGATAGCTAATACACTCTGTTTATACACCGCAAATAATTGCCACATAAAAGTTAGAAAGCTAAAGATAGAGTGAATAAATAACATAATAATAAAATAAACATAAATAAAATAAAATAAACAAAAATGAAAAACATGTTTAATTTTGTTCATAATAAAACATTTATTTTTGATATTTCTCTCCTCATACAAACATCCATCATATTTAACGGAGAAATATATATAATTATATACAGAACGATTAGAACATCATATCGTTTATATATAAAGTATCGTGGTACTTTCGATTATTTCATATATATATAAATAATATTATTATTTGGCGACCATATTTAAGTTGTTTTTTTTTTATTATTTTTATTACGTAAATAAATTATATTTTTCTTCATCTTCGATACTATATTTACAATCTCCAAGCGTCCATATACGAAATTTACTATCAGTCGTTTGCGTAAACACTGCAAGTTTACGTCTGTACCCTAATATTATCCATTATTATGAGACATAATTTCCGTATTATTATTCTTCGTTTTTTTAAATTGTATATTTACACAAATTATATAGGTAACTAGCTAGGGTGTTTTTCTAATCAAAGATTATTTACGTACAGACGACGGGTCCAGCCGACTCCTCTCCGAGGCCGACCGCCCGTCGGATATCACACGAATATTATTGTATAACTGTCTACCGTACACCTATAAGGGCCTGTTCACATATCACTGGGGTCTCGGGAACCGGACCGTATTTTTTCACTTGATTTATACAAAAAAAAAGCACTGAAACTGTGTGAGCGCCTCACCGCAGCATCTGAATGTCTCTGGAACTGTCTATATGCTGCAAAACACTCCGTAGAACAGTAAATAAATAGTCTTTGGTCTTTTAAACATATTTACACGTCGGTTCCGCAGCCTTCTTGATAGCCCTCGTCTGGTGAGCTGCGACTGTTGGCTAGAGCTCGCTTCAGAGCCGTGACTGGAGGTAAAACTGGCACTCCTCCCCTTTGCCAGACCCTTAGAGTTTTAGCTGGCATTGGAGCTCCTGGTGCGATCTTCTGGTCGACGCCGGCCATCATAGGCAAGCCGTAATCTGGCGGGTAACCATTGTGCGCTATGTGGGTCCTAGGAAACGTTCTGCTCGCGTAGCCCAACTCTTCTTGCGAGCCATCAGCGCTTCCGTTCCCGATTATTGGCGTTTTATCGTCATAATGATATCCTTGATTGGGTACGTTTCCGACGCGTCCCAAGAACATCTCGGAAGACGCGTCTCTCATGGCCGACTGCTCCCAAAGTCCAGATGGATATAAAGAATCGCAACCTTCTCTGCTATACTCGCCGCTGCCGGGTCTTTGGACAGCATTAGTCACTTCGACGGACGGCGCCGTCAGCTCTCCGCTTCCTAGCAATTTAGTGTCGTTGATCAAATCGGGATTGTTCCCATTTGACGTCGTCGGAGACGCGAATCCGTGTCCGCCGGCGCTAACGATGCTTCCGTGCCCGTCGTAATGGTTAGTGGCGTAGGGCATGTCCGAAAGTCGCGGAGGTTTCTGAACGGGGTTGCAGAATTTCAGCTCGTTCGGCGCTCTTCTTTCAGCGAAAGGAGGTGCTTCGGAAGCGGGCGACGGAGAAGCCGCTTTTGCTCCAACGGCTTGAGCTGAGCCATTTACAGCCGTGACCACTTCCAACTGACCTGGAGTTTTGCTCTCAGAGAACGGCGTCCGTCTCAATCGCACCAACAGCACCAAAATAATGAGGAATATGAGCAAGATTAACACTATTAGAGCTGCACTCAGTCCGGCAATCTGTCCGCTGCCTAATGTGGCCATTCCGGCGGCTCTCATCGACACATGGAGAGTAAAATTAGCTTCAGCGTTACCGGCTCTGTTTTCAGCAACGCAATAAAACTCACTCGAATCTGTCTCTTGAGCGTTGGTCAGCACTAAAACAGATTTCTTCTCAAATTTGCCTTCTTCGTAAATGTACACTTTTTGATACGAGCTGAAGGCGGAATTGTTGAGCAATAAGCGGCCGTTCCAATACCAGGTGATCGTAGCCGGCGGAACAGCGCCGGCTCTGCACGCCACAGTAGCATTTTCACCAGCAGCTGCTTCCACATAGCGGCTGAGCGGCAAGATCTCGGGCTTGCATGCAAAATCGTCCACTTGTAATTCGGCAAAAGTGCGTTCGATCGCGCGAGCCGGTCCGCCCGCACATTTCGGGGCCATCGTATAAGGGATGTTGTTATCGGCTAGCCATAGTTTAGCGGCTCTCAATCTACAATCGCACACCCACGGATTATCGTGCAGTTCGATTCCGTGCAACTTGCTCAAAGTTTCAACAGTGCGAGGCCTCAATTCGGCGAGTCTATTGTCGTTGAGTTTGAGCAATTCTAATAGTTCTAGTCCTTCGAAAGCTTTAGGCGCGATGGACTGCAGCTCGCAGTGCGATAGATCTAAACGCACTAGAGTTCCGACCGTGGCGAAGGCTTCGCCGTCGATCTTCTGTATGGGGTTGAACGCTAATGTGAGATCCCTCAAGAAAGGTACGTCGCTGAAAGTCGCCGATGGCACACCAGTCAATAGATTGTTGGATAGATCCAGTTCGATCAGGTTGGTGAGGCCGCGGAAGGCTCGATCGTCGATCTGGCCCAGTTTACAATTGCGCAGATAGACCTTCTGCAGATTTAGCAAACCGACCCGCATGAACGACTCCCTCGGGAGTATTTGCAAGTTGTTGTCGGACATGTCCAGAACTTGCGTTTCCGGATCTATGAGCTCGGGGACGGCGATGAGCACGCGGTCCACGCATTCCACCGATTGCTTTCCGCCTTTCCATTTACAGAGGCAGACGGCCGGACAGGAGCCGGCGAGGCCGCGGTTGGCACCGTTCGCGGCCCCCAGCACCAGCGCCATCACCATCGCCAACAGTGTCAGGCCGTACATTTCGGCCGGCCCGTTTTATCTGCTCGTCATATTATTGGCGAATAACGAGCATGTCGCGGATGAACTTGGCGTAACTTCGCGGAGTAAACTTTGGCTTTCACGCGGGCCGCATAGCCGCGCGGAAAGTTGTCGCAAGTGACGTAAGTGACGATAACACGCGGACGGTGACGACACGCGCGCGCGCACCGAACGGAGACCGTACATCGACTGTGGTGCGAGAGTGGCAGAGCTCGGCGCACGCGTATTGGGCCGCGCGGCCCCCACCACTCGCCTCACATTTTTTAGTGTGGGCCGCGGTTTTCGCGTCGCTCGGTAGGGGATGCGTATTGTGTGTGGCTCGTAAAGGAATTTACCTGCCGTCCATTCATGAAACGATCGGACCCTTCTTCATTTCGATGCACTTGCGTGCCGCTCGACAATGTAGCGCGATGCGTGAGCTCGAGCGGCAAGCACGTATGGAAGATAAAAGAAGTTTAACAACAATTCAATTTAAACCGTCTCTCTAAGAACGTGCGCATGGAAGATCTGCGAAATTATGCACCATTAATAAATTTGTACAATTGTGAAAGAACGATGCGTGAAAAGGGCTTTGTGTTTTGATACATTGTAAGATTAACCATTTGCCCTCTGACTTAGTTTTTCAAAACCAATCAGCTAATCTGATTAAAATTTTAGACAAAATAATAATAAAAAAATATTTATATATTGATAAGTGTAAGTGAGAAACGTCAATAGAATAGTATTTAATCTGATTTAAAAAATCTTAATTTTTTCAAATAAAAAATAAAACATTTGGTTTGTTATTTCTGGCCACTATACTCACGAAATAGTACATTTCACTAAAAATATTTTGTTAATTGCACTTGAATAATTAAAAGTAACATGTATGATACAATATGTTTCACATTCATAATTTTCATTTTTTTAATAACAATAATTGTGTATGTATAATACGTGCGGACCTTCCGAGGAAGGGGGGGGGGGTGCAAAATCTTGGGGCCCGGCTGAAAAAAAATCATATCAAGAATATATTTATAAAAACTGACATAAAATAACAAATTCGAACTATACTAGTGGTTTGCGATGTATATATTTCAGATATAAGCTTCTCTTGCCTTTTTTATACATACCAAAAAATTAAAGGAGCGGAACATTGCCTTCAAATGCAACCATTTTCTAGGATACTTTCACAATAAGCATTATTAATTAAAGGATTGTACATTTTTATTGATTGTACAAATTGTACATTTTATCAATTAAACGACTGATGTACAGTACTAAAATTTTGTAATTTAATAAAGTACTCACATATATAAAAAATTATGGTTAAAAACGTTTATTGGTAAAATAACTTTAAAATTACAAAATATGATATACGTATGTACGTATATTACGCAGACCTTAAATATATATTTACTTTATTCATAAATATAAAACATAACAGGAATTAACATAATTTATTTATTACCATGTATTTAATGACATTTTTTAATTTTACGACAAAGATAGCTTATATTTCAAACTTTTCTGGTAATAGAAGCTGCGCCATTACTTGATTTTGTTCTTACATCAAAATTATTTTACGCAAAAATAAGGCGTTTATAAACCCTTCCACTCAAAACTACCTAATAATATTATTAATCATGCATAACTAATGACCTACTATCATCGATGAAAGAATATTTTAAAATAACACAATATTCAAATACTTATACAATGGTATAATCCAAATTAGTTACCTGTAAATATAAAATGGTATGGCATTTTTTTTGTTAGCATAATTTATTATCGCAGTAAGAATCGCGATATTATATAATTTTTAACAAGACGCGACGAGTTCAAGGCGTTATGCATCATCATCGCACACAATAGACATCGACGAATGTCAAACAGTTTTTTTATCATATCAAAACACACTCGTGCATATATTGTATATAATACATATATATTTTATTGTCGACTTAACTTGTGTGAGTACGAAAAGCGTTGTCGTATCTCGCACAGACCGTGAGTGGGTGAACAAGTTGTGACTTGCCAGCCAGGTAGACGTTCTCGACATCGATAGAAGGTCACAATTTATCAAAGTGGAAGCGATTATATAAGAATGAAAAAAATGTTAAAGAATGGGAAAATATAAAAGTAAAACCAAATCGTAAGAAAAAACTAACATATCCTTTCTATGACTTCGCAAAAGTAAAGGAATGATTTTTTTAGATTTTATATCGCATACGTAATACTGAATATATAATATTATAGTAATTATGAATGAAAGGTATATTCACTATTAATGGCTTTACATGATTTTTATATTAATATGACAGAATAATATCTGATGTAATATGAAAATCACATCTCATAAACCGACCACCCAAAAAAATACAACCTTATAGTCACAGAAAGCAGCACTGTAAAATATATAAATTTCACAATTTTAATCGCAGATCTGTTAAATTTTGCCTGTGATAAGAATCAGGGATAGAGAAGAACCATATACAGTATAGTTTTGGTTATCCATGTACTACCTACATTTTTCAAGATTAAGTTCTTACGTTTTTGAAGATAAAACATTTATTTCTTTATAATACTTACCTGTTCGTAATATTTATTATTATACTTCTATATTCTCCTAACCTGTTAAATTTATACGCATAAAAATGATAAAGAATTAACTATTATTCCTCACAAACTATTCCATTGTGATCAAAACAAAGATATATTGAAATTTTTTATTGAAAACTCGCGACAAAAATATTGTTCTATATATAATATAATATATGTATTTTACAAGATCATAATATTCGTCGAAATCTCAAGTGACTCGTAAATTGTACAGAAAATCATAGCAAGAATGTGCTCCACAATATAATAATATGTATGTTCTCGTTTGTCGTGTTTTACAAACACTATTTTTCACGAGGTACGTATATTTATATGTATTTTTAATTAATTAGTGAAAAAATTATTGTGTAAAACACGATAAACAAAAAGATGCCTATTAATAATATATACAATATTATATTGGACCACATACTTATAAATCTGTTTTTATATAATTGGATTAATCGTATTAAACACTTTAAAATCTGTAAAAATAACAACCAAATTTGAACATTTTAACTTGATATTTATTTTTTTAATTGATCTAAAAGTACTCTGAATATACTATTTTTATTTTAACCATTCGCTATTTATTCTGACCCTGAATAATATGATTATGATAAAATTCTGACTGAGATTTGATTTTTATGCTGACCCAAATTTGATGACGATTTAATTTATTGCCATAATAAATAATATGCATAGGGTAGAATTTATTGTCAATCACGCATCTTTTCCAAACATAGAGTAGTTTTATTCGTTACTTATGGTTATTATCGTATCGGGACGGATGTGTTATTAGGTGGTTCGTGCAATATTTTCGATTAGTAACGTATTTGTTTAGTCCTGAGATCTCTCTTCCCATAGTTGTATTTAGTTTCGAGACGGTGCTTTCTCTTTTTACTTGTTTGAAATGGTCGTTTGAATGATCTCTACATTATAAAAATTGTGCAGGTGATTTAAATTCCTTCCGAAGCAAAATATTTTCGCAAGGATCGTAGCTGTACAATTTAGATTTCAATTCGAAGGTGTTTCAGTTCTATAGTTTTTCACATTAAAAAATATATATTTGGAAGTAAAATACCTCTGTTTAATATCATAAATTTTTATTTGTGTACATGAGTATAATTAATAAATACGAACGAACGCGGTCGCATTGAAGCATGGCATAAATAGTTCACTTGCAATGGTGTAATGAGTTTCTGGTAGCGGCTCTATATACAAGCTGCTCCGTAAAGACTTTAAATAGAAGCGAAGCTGTGGCTGCAACCCTTTATTGCGACTAAACACATTAATTTACTAAAACGACAAAGAAACTTTAAAGTGTACGTAGAAAAACGGGCGTTTTGCTCCTATTGCCTTGCTGCGCTTCGCAAAAAGTAAATTAAGAAACATTTTGCAGAAATTTTTCGTTGTATTATTTTAATACAGAATGGAATGGCGTCTAAACTTTTGCCACGACTTAATTATAAATTAGTAGTAACATCACTGTAATTTTCTTTATAACGATTTCCAATATTTAACAAAGTATCGTCCAGAAATTATTAAATATTAATTTCAGCGTAACAATGAAGCAAACAAAAACTTTACAAATTAAATTGTTTTCGTATTCGCAAATCATGATTAATCAAATCAAAAGTTAAAATTGACAAATTAACACTCGAATTTTTGACATTTCACGACACGAACGATTCGATTCCATTTTGATTAAATTATAACAAATTTTATCAAACTTGATTTATCTTATGTCTATGTTGATCCAGTGACTTGTACATTTTTATGTTTAAATTTAATATTATATTTATAGATCAAGAGGAATCGATCGTCGTTTCTCTTTCAAATACATAAAGATTTAACTGAAAATATTAAGAAAATTTCATCAATAAAAAAACGTAGCTTTATCTTATAATATTTCAATCTCATTTACGTATCAAATAAATTGAAGTTTTTTTTTGTGAAATTAGATATCGCTGTCTATTTTATTTTAACACGTAGTACGACATTATTTATATTATGTGCGATATTCGACGTAAATATTAAAATCGAAACTTTTGTGCGAAAAAATTCATAAACTCTTTAATGATGGCATCGACCTTGTTATGGAAATTTTAATTAGAATATTCTTTACTTTCACAATATAAACTTTTAACAACTTTTTTATATACAAAAAGAGGGCAAAGCTCTGATTATAAGAGAGCAACGATTCATTAAGGCAATTAATGAATAAATTTGTCATTAAACTCTATTAGATATATTCTATTATTAAATTAGTAGTTTGTGTAACAAAAAGAAACAAACGTCCACATTTATTATATTTACACACGCTCGAGGGATATCCTCGCTCCTCAAATGAAAGTTAGCACAGGTACGCACGCCCGAGATGATGAAGTCATCATTTGACCAACTATTGTTATAGTCCATTTTATCAATTAAACGACTAATGTGCAGTACTAAAATTTTGTAATTTATTAAAGTACTCACATATATAAAAAAAATATGAAAAAACACCGATAATAAAAAAGGCGTGGTTAAGATTGGGTGCGGTATAGTACGAAAAATCGTATGTAATAAATAAAATATAATAAATACATATTATTATACAGTAGTGTAAAAATGCATTGTTTTGCTATTGTAGTGGTAATAAATTCTGTATGTATCGTATTTTTTGTTGAATAATAAATAAATTTATTCAATTTTTGCAAAAAAATATGTAATAAATTTTAACCAGAAGTCGCTCACTGTTGATCTGAAAGACCTAAGTTCGAATCCTATATGGACCATTGTGTTTTTTAATTTTTATCGTGTCCGAAAGCCCTGATTATATATTAGGTTCACCTAGATTTTCTTATCATGATAATTAATTAAACTCGAGCTAGGTCGCACATATTAGGTGTTGAAAATTCTCTTACAATGAGAAATTTCAGCTCATAGAGAACATCTTACATATATTCTATAAAAAAATAGTTACAGATATATATTTAGTAATTACAATCTCTCAACTTTTCTTGACATTCGAACAATTTTCGTAATGTGGAGAATCGTTAACGATTTACTTTATAACTGGAGCTCTATTGCTATGTTATCAGTATATCGTTTATCTTCAGGCGCTTTGTGATTTTAATTGATGTCAACATATTAAGATGCTTTTACAGTCGGCTTTTAATTTTTGTACTCATAATTTATATTATTAATTTTAAATTCTTCATGGATTTACTACTTTGTTTGAGACAAACGTCCAATATGCATTTAAGTATTGTATTATTACAATATAAGTATATTCAATGCATCCATATATGCTTAAAGATGTATACACGAAGTTTATTCAGTTTATTGTTTTTACCGAATTGTTAATAATAACTTTTAGACCATATCAAAATTATATGTGTGCTTCTGTTCTTTTAGGTTTGGGTTTAAACAAAAAATAGACGTTTCGCAACTGTTAAATTTACACATCACCTGTTAGAAATGAGATGTTCCGAATATACGTGTGCTGATACTGACCAGTGAAATTATAAATCAATGGTTTGCTACATTTTCACTGGCATAGATATTAAAATTATATTTTTTGTAGTGAAAATATAATTTCACTAAAAATAGACATTTTCTATAACATACATATTACTAAATAATTGAACTTTTAATATGTCTATTTTTTATTAATGAGTTGTATTTCAAGGCTCATTTTTTTTTTAAACATTAAAATTTAGAATTTGGATTTGAACCAACACAGGTATAACAAAAGGCGTATTAAAGTATTAACAGCAAATACACGATTAATAAATATGACAGTCATTTCAGGATTATCTAATATATTGATAATAATAATAATAAAGTGTCTGATTAACATAATTTTAATTATTCCAGAAATCACATAAAAACATAGTAAGTAGTAATGAATTGTTTATTTATTTTTTAATAATTTATATATTATTTTAATAGACAACATTATAGTTAATTAACATACTTGATGATGCATGTGCCGAATGGCCAAAAATAATCCGCGAATTCTCGCTAATTCGCCCGACTGGCCCAATTGAGCGTGGGAGTGGACACAAAGGCTCATTTTCGACCGACTCTTCTAATTGGGCAACAAGTAAATTGAGTCAATCCGGCCCTGGCGAAACAAAAAAAAACTGCTGTACTTGTAAGCTCGCGTTTATGGATGTGTATCGCGCCGCGAGTGTCATTAAAAAACCTTTGCGTTGATGAGAAACGAGAATTGCCCAATTTACATTTGGAATGGAAGAACAAAATGGCGAGGTGGGGGTTGCGAAAAAAATGAAAATTTTAACGGTCGGACACAAAACACGGTCATTGTCGTTAGAGGAGATAACGCTGGTAAAAGGAATATTCCGTGTCCTCTCCGATTGCAGGCACCTTGGCAAGCTGTGCACCGCGAGGACATTAAGGAAATCTCGGCCTTAATTATTATGGCCGACAATAAAATCCTTAACGGCGCCGCAATGTTTTTGTTTGTGCCGCGCGGCCATTGCGGCCGCAACTTCTAATTGTCCTTCCAGAGACGGTTTTGTCGTGCCAAAAAATTTTCGGACGACCGAGACTTGCGCATAGTGCAAAACGGCATTAATGCGCCACTCTGTTCCGCTTTTTGGCACAATCGCACAACGCACTAATTGTGCGAATAACGCTTGAAAATTTTCCGGAAAGGAGACTATAACAATACACGAAACGGGAACAGGATGAGAAAATGATAATAAAAAATTTGTCATGAATTTTATATTATCTTAATTATAAAGATACAGTATGTGGCCAAAACTTAAATTTATTTAATTTATATATTTTACTATTTTAGGTTACAATATAGTATTTTTTAATGTTGTATGTAACGGAAAAGAATGCCGTTTTTATAATGACCAATAAACTAAATCAATTCTTTATGTAAAATAACAAAATCATATATAAATAAAAAATCTAATATTCCACAGTTAAAAACCGGAAATAACGTAATGCAAACAAAAAATGCAATATTTTACAGTTAAAAAAAGAAATATCATATCATATCACATTTTTCTTAAAAAGTGTGATATACTAGCCAGTGCTTTTTCGACGTCCCATACATTGATACAAAATTACACCCACTCGCAAATGCATAAATTAGTCACAAGTGTGATTCATAAAATTTATGAATTAGTGGTAGAAAATCGTAATAAATTCACTAGAAATTCTGAGCTATGTAAAAAATCAAAGAATCAAACATCCTTTTGCTAGATTGATGTTTAAAAAATTATGAAAAAAATCTTGATTAAAAAAAAAATTTTTTAATAGCTTTCACAACTTACCTAAAATATTTAATGCGTGCTTATAATTTAGTTATTTTACCACTATCTGGAAAACAGTCAAAATTCATCCAATTAATAATACAGAAAAATAGCATTCTGATAAATTAACATGGCACATTAGCTTTTTATTTTAGCTCCGCTCCAAAAATTATTTCCATTCCTGAAAGATTTGTTTTTGCAAAGTACATTTACTGACTCACTAATTTAATAGTTTGTAATTGAAAATTAAAACTTTACTTTAAAATTATTTAATCTAGTCATAAAGGACAAAAAATAAGTATCTGGACAAAAAAGACAATGGTTCTTGAAAATTTAGGTAATCAAAACTGTTCCTTAAAGGAAAACTTACATAAATATTATAATTTTTATGAATAATATGATAAAAGTGTCTGTTTAGCATTTTAACGTATAATATAATTAAAAGCTTCGAATAAAATCAGATTACCATATATTTAAATCGATAAAAAAATTAGATAGTAAAATAGTATTTTATTTACATTTGGTATTTTAATTTAAGAACTCCTGAATTTTATAAATCAGTCAATAAAACGACGACAGGCAGATGAAAATATGTTATATATACAATATAATGATTCGGAAAATTTACTAAAATAATTATATTAAATAACTACATTATTTTTTAGTACATCCATTTATAATAATAAAATTATACATAGAAAATAAAATAAACAGGACTAATAAAATAATCTAAGAGTTTTTAAATTACATTATTTTCTTTATTTTATTGTAATATATAAATGATCACATAATTTCTGACGTTATCTCATTTTAATTTATGCATCTAACCTTAGTATAGATATTAAACATAATTACACTCATTGCTCTAATATGTTGACTTATTCTGTATTCAACTAAATTTCGAATTTAGTTGAATAATTTCTAAGCTGTACTAAAAAAATCGAATGATTTTTTTGCATCTAAGTCAGAGCAGTCTTATTTAGAAAGCTTTCGCATTAACCCTATTTACAACCCATACAATAGCGAATCCGGAATTAATAATAAAATATATATATTTTTTAAAATATTAGCACGGTTAAGCTGTTTAATTAATGATATAACACTTTCGTTCATGGGTTGAATTAAACTTGTAAACTTAGCCTGTAAATTTTTTTCAACTTCACTTATAACACCGTCGTTCGTTTTCAATATGATTTTATTCGCATGAGAAAGAATATTTATTAACAATACTGCTTTCTGCGTCAACTCTTTACTTTTTGAATAATCCATTTAATTTTGAACCAATCTATTAATCTATGCTCCTTTTTAGTAATAATAATTAAATGATATAGTATTTTTGTTTTTCATGCGAGATACATCACACCAAAGCATGACACACCATATTATTTATTTAAAAAATGTTTTTTTTTTAAGCACGAATATTCTGCACCCAGATAATCGAGAGTACAACGTGTTCACAAAAGCTGTACTTTGATTTTTGCATTATTTGGGGCAAATTATTTATTTATTATATAAATAATCAAGGCCACAATATATAATTAAACAACAATTCTTCCCGGTTATAATAATTATTTTAGTATTCCACATTTAACTTTCCAATAAAAAAATGTTGGCTTTATATGTACATATATACACATGAATTCGCACAGCACCCGAGCCGATTAAGGTTTCAATCCAATTCTATTCAGCTGAAACTGTGTAAGTAGTTATCGGAGAATCACGCCAGAATGCAGCACCTGCATTATGATCGTAATTAAATTAACGGAAACGAAAGTTTTGCGGTCCACCCCCTTGACTACAATTATCCACATCGAGGTTCTCGATTGGTGGTACTCCAACTCCAAGTCTCTAACTCGGCCAGCTTTGCAGTCGCAAGGCATAATGGCGTCGTGGCTCAGTTCGCGTCGTTGACTGCTCTATGACTGGAAACAGTCCGGTCTGGTGTTTAGCCGGGAATTTCTCGATATGACCCCTATGTATGAGAGCCATTCCTTCGAATGGTCAGCGGTGAACCCTTAGCAGTGGCAGTAGATTTTTACGACCGCTCTTTGTTTATTGACGCGCATGGCAAATGACGTTTCCCAGATTGTTTCCACAGTGTGAAAACAATTGGCCGCGCTGTTGCATTTCTAAACACAATTAAATTAAACCCAATCCGGAATGCTTTGAGAGAAATGTAAAACAATACATAATAGCAAAATCTCTGCGCTAGAATAGCATCACATCCAGTCAAGTACTTTCAGTCTAAAACTATTTAATTAGCACGTACGTTTTGATAAATATAAATAATATAAAAAGCTCAATTCTTGATTTGTCGAAGACTTGCATCATTTTATAACATTTCAGCAAACGTTTTATAAAAAAACAGTTCCGGACATTGTTATTAAAGTTCATCGTTTGCTACACGCCTAACAAAGAGTATTTGTTTGACTTAGGTCTTCTATAACAATGAATGTCTTTCCATTCTTTTAATATGAGCGTTTTATGTTTCTGCTGTAAGTTCACGAGACTTTTTTTATATATCATCATTGCAACAAGCAACAGTTTTACTTTTAATAAACAAGCATCAAAGATAGTTGGAGTAGCGTATTACCGTATTTTTCTTGTAAATAAAAATTGCTACTTAGTGAAACAAAGCAAACATTGTTAGTGCCAGAGATAGGTAATTTTTTTATATGGTATGCCATATTCATATTTAAGTGATAGTCAGTGGACCACATATGTAAATAGTAGATTTTTGATTTATAGAAAAAAAGGAAATTTCCCAAGCAACAGGAAAATTTTAAATATTATACACATGATATTTCAGAGAAATATATAAAATCGTCAAATTTATATTCTATATATTTAGTAAAATTTTTATTGTATTTATAGAAAATATTGAATTCAACACATCGCATATTTTTTTTAAAATAAGTAACTGGAAATTGCAATTTTTTTTAACTTGTTTAGTGAAATCGAAATATATAAGATTTTTATATATTATTTTATATCAGATGCATATATTTTGAGTTTTTATTTGTTATAAAATAATAATGCATATTTTTTTTCACTTTTATTGTTTAATTTAAAAAAGTATTTTTTTTTTTTAATTCATAATCCTAGAAAAAAATATATATATTTTTTAATACTTCCAAAATATGGATTAGATATTGATGAAAATGATGTAGCAAGAGATGTAAAAACTTGATGCAATATAGATATATGTTATAGACAAAAAGTTTCAATGCCAATTTAGTTGAAGACATAAAACTTGTCCTTTCTTACGCCTAAAAAAAATAACGTGTGTGCTAAAAATAATGGGATAGCGACTATACTAGAATAATGTACATAATTTCTGCTTAAAATTTTATTATTAGCAACAATATAGTAAAAAATAAAATTATATATGCCTCGGAATTTTCTTGAAACTAGGCAAATTTAAGCATTAAGGTTTCATTGAATGCTTATTTTTTTTAAATAAATTTGACTTTAAATAAATGCATTTTTATTTTCCAGAGCTCGGCTGATTAGTTAAGGTGCTGGTTCATCTGAATAAAAAAAGTTTTTTTTTTGTGTCTCGTAGTGAGAAGCTTTTAATGAAAATCATACTTAGATGTAGCCTTATTATATAAACTAAAATAATTTTGTGTTATTCATGTTTACACATAATAGTCAGCAGTGAATGACGTGGCGTTGAAAGAACTACCCTCAGCTGACTCTTTCAGTAAAAGTTTTCCGATGGAAACCGCAGGTTAAGAGTTACGGACAGCACTTATAGAGGCAGTCGGCTCCTAGCCACGGCTAGGAAATGGCTGTAATATAAAATGCTGCAAGACATGAAACTCAGCCATATCTCAAGCTCGTATATATTTTTTTCCGGCGCAACCAGACAATGGTCGCAGCAATGGCGGCAATACTTGTCGCGAAAGAACGAAATGAAACTTTTAGCACTCTGCCGCTGTCTCTCATTCTGCTACTACGGTTTATATTTGCGAAGTGAGTGGCCAGGATACAATTGCATTATGCAACTATATGTGAATGTGTATAGAACAACACACTAGGATGAAGCCGTAACTGATTTTACAGATGTTGCCATAGCCACCACAATTATAGCTACATAAAAGTTTATTTGCTAAATGTTTTATATTTTATATACATTAAAAGCATTATTTCGTTTGTCATACAAAGAAATAAACATCATACATTTTAACGTAAAAAGTAATCATAGTATAATTATGTTTCTTTGTTGCGTTTCAATTTTGTATAAAAGCAATGTATTACAAGATAAAAATTGACTTGTGTGCTAAAGTAAAATGTTCAATTAAATTATTATATCTTTTTTTAATATTGTCCAATTTATTTTCTTAACTATTTGCGAATCGTTAAGTTTCAAGACAATTTACTTTTTTATGCTATTGGATTATATTATATACATTTACAACAATTTATTGCTCTAAACTCAGTTTATGAATTTATAAAAATCAATACATTAACGATTTTTGTATTGATTTTAAAAAATATTGTATATGAAAAAAAAATATTTTTATAAATATTTAAAAATATTTTATACTAGATTAAAATCAAAGTCTTTATATTAGTGACATCCATAATTATGTATATACTATTATTATAATTTATTATCAATATAAATCACTAACATATTTATAAACCAGTAACGTATATTGTATGTAATGGTATGTTTGATCAATTTTTTATCGTATTTAACTCATAAAATGAAACTTTTGGTGATTGGAAAAGTAAAAAACCAAAATCATTTAAGAGAACTTGTTCAAAATGTATTCTTGTATTTAGTTACTACAGTGTAGAAAGAGTTTTTAAAAAAGTTAAGGATTGCCAAATATCAATGCTCCCCATCTGAATAAAAGCATACGACATTGAATACTACATATGGAAAAGCACAATCTTGCTCAAAAGCCACTTGTTCGATCTTCGAGATTATTCTTAACGTGTAAAGCAATGTATTGGGTTTTAAAGAGACTGGGGCAAGTGATATATCTGAAATATGCAAATCAATGAAATATTTAAAATGTTTTAAAAATAGAAATCGGAAAATTTAAATGATCCGGATTTTTAATGCTCGAATGATGCAGATATCGTTTCTGAAGAGAAATGAAGTGATAGAGTACGTAAAGAAGATACTAACAAATACATTAGTCACAAGACGTCACTGTCTTCTTTACCAAAGGGGATTCGAATATAACGATATAAAAGTTTATACAAAAATATTCGAAAATTATTAAGAGATTTTTAAGAGCAAACAAGAATTACAGATTTTGCCAATCAATAAAAAAATGATAACCTGTATATATATTTTACATACTTTAAAACGAAATAAAAATTAAAAGTTTGGATGTTTTTTAATTATTCGTACCCTTTCTCCCTAGCTTTAATCCGAATAGTCGAGAGTTTAGTGTTTATATAAAACAATAATATGCAATCAAAATTTGACTTTCTTAATCACATAAAATTAAAAGTGTAACAAAACACTTTGATATTTTGCATACTTTTATTTTCTATTTATTCTAAGCTGCTCAATAAAAATTATTTTATTTTCCTTCCTAAGCACATAAAATAAAACAATAATTCAAAAGCTCCCCTCGTTAAAGTCCAACCGTGAATATTTAGATAGCGAGCTTGCAGCTAGCTGAATGTTCTACGCAGAGAGAGTTATATTGTAGTTATTTGTCTAGAGGCACTCCCTTGCACGATTGACGTGTATTTTTGTCGACATAAAAATGGCACGAGGGTGAAATGTTTATGTGCCCTGTTGCATCATGGCGCGAGTAGTACGTGGCAATATTAGGGATGCAAATAGTTGGTAATGCATCTGGTACGACGACCTGCTGGCTGCGATCCCCGCGAATGGCTAATGCCTGGTATTACGGCCCTCCGGGGGCCGTTTACACGTGCCATTAAATATATACAAGGCCTTAAACATCCTTCCAGAACGGTTTTACGAATTATGGAATCGAAGGTGGACGCTACTTAAAAAATGGTGAAAAGCAACCCTTTGTAGTAATAATGCTTAGTATTTATATCGATGTGTACAAGAAGATAAATTTTAATAGTCAGACAATACACTATTGTGTCTTAAGATTAATTATATCAATCAATATCTTGTGGCAAACCTTTTACTTATAAGAATAAAGAAAGCTAGTGTTTTATACACTTTGAAAAAAGACTTGTTTTATAACCAAATTGTCACTAAAAAAATTGAAGAATTATTGTTAGCCTATACTATAATTTATTTCTTTATTTCTTGTTACAATAATTATCCTGATGTCTGCTAAAAAACTACAGAGCAATGATAAAAGACGAAGACTCCAAGGATACAAATCCGGTAATCTACCGGAAAAATTTAATTTCTATGTCTAGATTGTAAATAGAAAATCAATAAAAAAATATTTATATAATTCTTAATAAAAATAAACCACAACACATTTCTTTAGTATATACGCTTAAATCATTTATCTTATCTTCACTAACCTAAATTCATAAAGCTAAAACATTTCCCTATTAATATAATTAATTATTTAAAAGCTTATTGTGTTGTTGATAACTCAAAATTGCTTGTTTTATAACCGTGGACTTCAAAGCATTAATCAAATCGACAATGTTCATATAAAAAATCAATGTATCGATGTGTTTCTTTTTTATACTCTATGTTACGATTTGTGACTTTCATATATAAAAAAACGAAGACCTACTAATGATACTCAATTATTCAAATAAAAATAATATATATATATATATATATATATATATATATATATATATATATATATATATATATATATATATATATATATATATATATATATATATATATATATATATATATATATATATATATATATATATATATATATATATATATATATATATATATATATATATATATATATATATATATATATAAGCACGCATAAAAAACATATTTATTTATTTATTGAAAAAAATCAATATGTAAATTAGACCCAATTAAACAATTTCGTCGCCCTCTGCAAAGGACAGAAAAACGTACCAAATCGATTCAAGATAAAAATCTTAAACACGTCCGAAAATCTTCCAAGAAAACAACAAAAAACTTTAGTTAAAAATTATTCCGACCTGAATTCGTGTCATAGTTTTTTATTGCTTATTTTTTATCGACCGACATTTTTTTATTCGAACCTTCCGACTATACTGAAAACTTCAACCCGTTCATTGCACGTCCGTTTGTTAGCAAATATACAAATTAATTTAAAGAATATATATGCAAACGGATCCCTATATATAATATATATATTTCTTCGATCTAAAAAGAAGCCGTTATAATTAATGTTGATGCGCTCTAAATCAAAGACAATTTCATGGTCCCTCAATTCGCGGAGCCCTCGTGCAATTTCATGCTTGCACGAGTACCGATGTCAACTCGGTTCATCCATAAATACCTGTCAACAGTTTTGTAAAAGTTGAATTAGATTTTAAGTGAAAAATTGAGATACGTGTGTGCCCTGAGAAATAAGACGCTCTTCTCAGAATTAATCACGGCGCAACGTATCGAACTTGACAAGCATATCCCTTTTCAAAGGACATTTATTTCATACGAAAAATAATCATATATGAAGCATCTCCAAAATTTGATTTGCACCTAAAGAAAATTTTTGATAAAGGACCTTATACAGGAGTTCCCAGATTTGTGTTCCATTTCGGTGTCAATCTTGAACTCTTTTAATTAATATTACAAATACACACATGGATTCACATCTTAAATTTATTAAACATCAGTTTAATGGACTTGCCGCTATTGTGGACCCAAAAGCGATATTAAAGCTTATTACTTAAACCTTGTCTTTTTATGATTTTAGGTTTAAAAGTTAGGATATATATACAATGTTAATTCATTTAAATTCCCTACAATCTTACATAAAAACAATAATGTATACATCAATTTTTGGATACGCGTCATTCTTTAAGCTCATGCAAGCAAATTGAATTTTTGCAATGTATAGTTGTAAATGAAGGTACACTATCACCATGCCAAAAATGTATTACTATTAATGCGATTATACAATTATCATATTCGGTAATTATAGAAAGCAACTAAAAAATAATTTGTCTTTACATAAACATTAGAGTCACTATTTCTCAGTACATACGAAAAGGATTACGCGTTGAGGATTTAATCTGTCTTTACTTAATTCATTAAGGTAGTGCTTTTAAATAAGACTTTATTTGGACCTCCGGTGGTCGTCTTCTTATCGAGTACTAAAATAAGAAAAAAACAAAAGGAATCGTTTATTGGAAAGCGAATGCAGCTTTAGATGTTTAATTTATTCAGAGATCACGTCTCGTTAAGCCAGATTCACACGGACGGGCATTTTATTAGAGATAATAATCTAATGTCTCCTTCTTTTTTGACTCTCTTGCTCTTTTACTCGAATTGTGCATTCGGAGAGTCTCCAAGATTCCGATGCATATATTATCGGTCGGTATACATTTGCCGAAATGGTGACTTGGAGCGATTAACGTGATTTATGCATTCGCTTCGAGGCTTTGATGCCAAAGAACACCAAAGGCATTTAAGGCAATAAAGATTTGCGCCATGATAAATCAGCGCAAATTCAAAGCAATAATTAAATGTATTCAGTTAATGCAAAGCAAATGTATTAGACGAATGGTACTATTTCTTTATTTTCTAATTATATTAAGTTAATCTTATAGTATTAAAATATTATAAGTATATTTATATAATTATAATATTTTTTCATAAGTTTTGCGTTCATATTTTATTGCGGTTTTAGTGAGAATAAAGGTAAAAATAAAGTTCCAAAAAAAGCGAAGTTTATTTAGTGATAATATAAGCTGCTGCTGAAATTCACCGCTATTTTTTTATAAACAGTACAATATTTACAAAAATGTAAACAAATATATATATTGTTTATGACAGGATAAATGGGTGTTATTGATTATTCAATGACTTGAATGTCATATATTTCCACTGATAAACTTATTATAAAAATTGCGATAAAAACGTTTCGATAGCTGCCAAACAATCGATGAACTTTATAAACAAGTGCCAAAAAATGTTTTCTTATACTACGTAGGAATCAATAAAGCCGCTTGAGAAATAAATACTACGTTGAAATATTTATTTTTAAGGTTTTAGAAATATTTTCTGGATGGCCAAGAATACGCTAAGGTATATTACTATTACATATATTGATTTAAGTACGATGCCAATATATTTATTTTGTTCAAATAATATTTAACATAAGATTATCATTAAATGAATCTAAATTGAATACAAAATTATGTTCATACATATCATCATACTACACGGATATATAATACATTATGACAGGATATGATTCAGCATTGCTTGGGTTCGTTCGAGTAAGCAATTTAACCATTATTATATTTTTTATTATACGTATATGAAGATACCTAATGCACGCTCGTTAACGTTGAAAACACGATGCAGAGGTACTAAACACAATTCATTATTTCATTACGTAATTAACATGAGAACGATTGCTATTATGTTTTTTTTAAAGCGACTCGGATGATAGATCATTCACAATAGTGAAAGTTGGCATCGCGCACTATTTATTTTGTATAAGTACACAGTACCTATCAAATATATCTGAGAAGCAGAAATGAATGAATCAAATCCATAGAAATTTTCTCACACGCCGGATCTAATATCGCTTACAGGAATAGAGAGAGAGAGAGAGAGTAATATTGGACTCTCAGATAGAAAGTTTAATCACGCCTTTAGATCCTGGCAAGATAAAAGGTCAAGGTCGTCTTATTCCAACGGTGATTTATATTGAGGCTTTGGAGCTTCTTTTAGATCAAAGATTCTCTGTGATATGGTTCATATTAATAAAAATTCGCACGCTTTATTTATATAGAAAGTAATATACTACAAAAGGATGAGAATAAGCACATACTTTACTAGTATGATCTCATAAAGATCATATAAATATATAATAAAGTTGACTGAATATTCAAGAACGGACTATACTGTTTATTATGTCTTTACGCTTAAAAAATAATACAATTTTCTTTAAATTCATTTCCAAAATGAACACAATTGGACGTTGACTCATCGTCGAAATTAATTTACCAATTAACGACGTTGGATGCGCTTGACTAGAAAGCGCGATTATTCATATAGGAAATTCCCGAGGCATCGACGTTAATTTACGGCGTACAAGGTTTGGCGCCACTGATTTATTACCGATCGATTCTATCAGTACAAACGGCAGGTGCATAACGCGGAATGAAATTAAAACGAAAGACGGACAATCTCCTGCGCAACCGGAGGCTGTCTGTCAGCTTCAGAAGCAGCAACATCTAAAACTTTTTATCTCTCGTTCATACGCAAGAACAGGGTGAAGCAGAAAAAATGTTTTGAATAGTACGTCACTCAGATGCCTATCATCCATGTAATTTTCTTCCAACAAGTGCTACAAAATGACCAGTTACTTAAAATCCTCTAAAAACAAGGAACACATATAATAAAAAAATCGTATCTGCAAGTATTTTATGTGCATTTAAACATTTAAAGAATAACCTATATAACTCCTTTGAAGAATATGACAATCAAACAAATGTACTTTATTAAACAAAAACGTTGAATTGTGAAATTGTTATATTCGGAACAATAAGAATTTAAAGAGCAAATAAGCTTACAATAACCACACAACCAAAGCTAGTTAACGCTTCGAACCATACAATTTGTATCGTGTGGTATTGTTACGTGTATCTTTTATCAACATCGGTAAGCGATGGACATAGGTTTTGCTTATAAAGAGTCACCCGGGAGACATAAGATATTGGTCTAAATAAGCCTTCTATTTTTGTCCAAGAAAACGTATTAATGACACTCACTTCAAAACTTTTTTTTGCATTGGGCAACTAGCAATTGTATAGTAGTTTTCTCCCGTTAGCAACTATATACCTAACCTAGTTGTTTTTTAAGTACACTGCGCAGATTGATACTAGATCCGATCTCCTACCTAGGATGTCGCGAGTGGCAACCGCGATCGGATAAACCGGTAAACAAAATTACCATTTGTAACTCTTCACAAGCAATTTATTTATTTAGCTGATATAGCTAATGTTTACGCTTTATATAAAGCAAAACGATGCTTAAAATAAAACGTAATAAGTGAGAGCAAAATAGGGTTGTCAATCGACGTATCGAAAGCTCTTTCGATATCGATTAACAATATTCCGATTTTTTCACGAGACAAATCATTTATATTTTTACTGTCCTGCCTTGTTCGTGAAATAAATCACTACTGATAGAAGAAGTTATTCGCGCAGAAGTGTTCGGTAATAAAATGCATCTTATTATCGCGGCGGTACATTGGCTGCAAGCAGACCGACACACGTTTTAACAGCATTGCACTATTCTCGCACGATAAACAGTTCTACGATACAATGTGGGCAACGAAGATTCTCAAACTGTTTTTTGTTTGAAATTTTTATTAGCGTTCATTGCGTTTCGTTTCATTGCATGATCTAATTGCTTGAAAAAAATGCATTTTTTTCTCACTGTAATAATGCAAATGGTAACATGAATGAAAAGCGCTAAAAAATAAATGAGAACTTTGCACGCAATTTTGAAAGCTCACGTTACGTATATTTAAAGAGAATATAAATTTTTTTTTGTATATTACATTTATATTATATGAAGGTAATTACTTGATTTCCAATATAAACGTATTTTAAAAGAAATTGAATTAAGTATATTGCCTTTAAGACTTGATATATCATATTTACATTAAATAAATAAAAAGCGATACTTGAAACAGCTTATCGCAGAATTTTTGTATATTTCTAACGAAATTACAACATAATATGCTTGTAAATATCATTATAATATTTATTATAATACATCCTATAAAAGTAGTGCGTAAAAATTCATTAAAAGTAAAGCAAAAGATTTTTCCATTATTCGTAATACAATTTTCATTTGACATGTTGTCATAATGAACTATACTAACAGGAAACGTATTGTAATAAATCTATAGATTTCAATATAATACAAGTTTGTTTAACAAATACTAAGCTTGATCAATATTAATTCTACGTTCGTACTTAATAACTGTATAGAAAAGAAATAATTAATTATTGAGAATTACCTAATATTTTATTTACATATTTATATTTACATACGTATGCATTAAACATACATGTACGTTAGTTATTTATTTGTTATTTGCAATTAAAAACATTTAAAATGAGACTTAAATTTAGTTGGGACTTTATGTAAAAATGTAAAATATGGCTTAGCACATGCAAAAACAATATTTTGGGAGAGAGATGAAATTAGTAGAAAAAAATAGAATAGTTTTAAATAAATGTTAGAAATTTACGGATTGGTAAAAAATGTTTTTCTAATCAATAATAATTAAAGTTCACCCATTTATAATATTTATTCGCAGTCATTAGGAAGTAAAATTTTCCGTCCGTCTGATTTCAAATCTATCTAATCTATTTCTAGTTCGTAGCATAATATTATATAATAATATTGTATTTATATATTTCAAGTTAATTATAGAAAATCATGAATAAATATATGCATATGAAAATGTCTACATTTATATTACCAAAATATTTCTTTTTCAATTAATTAATTAAAATAAATAATAAAAAACATATAATTTAATGTATTGCTTTAATTAGGATGATTCATAAGAATCAAAGATATAATAATATAAATAAAATTAAAAAATAAATTATGTAGAAGCTTAATATGTGATATTACCAATAAATTATTGTCACTATTAAATCTTTTAATCTTTGAGAAGCGCCTCTTCCAGTTTCTTCCTGAACGGTTCCGCGCGATGTCGGCAGAACGCGCAATAAATTCGCTCAAATTGAACGATTCGCGCGCGCCACATGTTTGGTGCGACTTGTCTGAGCGATTGAATATTTCAGAGGTCATTCTACCCCGACGAGGAGATAACGAAAGACCCGTGCGTATGCGAAATGAAATTATTACTTCCGTTCGCGTCGTCCTTCTAGTTATTTTTTTTCAACTTCATACACCAGCGAGCACACTCATTCACAGCGCCCACTTCCTTTTGTGCAAAGACTAGAACAAGCATTGGATAAGATCTGAATAAAAGCGACGCTATGGTGATTCCTAAATTAAAATCATTAAAATAAGTATTGTTGAAGCATACCGTCCTTTTAAAAATATTTTAAAAATACAATATGAGTTATTGGTTTAATCAATCCATTTATAAACTCATCACGTCTGCACCGATTCCTCAATCGAATTTGCATTATCAAGTGAACGACATATTCATGGACATTATCTTCTCGAACACAAGACGAACAGCAACAAAACATAAACCAAAACTTCAACAATAATATCGAGACGTGTCTGCAGCAACCGTACGTACGTGACGTTATGCAAAATCCATAATCGGATTACTCATTCAATACTTATACTTTAACATTCGCAAAGTCCTCAAAGCTCCTTTGACGAACCACACGTGCATAAGTCATAAAATCGTTAAGATATAATTATAAAAGTAATTCTGTATGCATTGGTTAAGAATTTTTATTAATAAATATGAAATATTTAATATAAATACCTTCAACAAAGAATAGAGACTCATCGATTTTTAAATGATTGCAAAACAAGTCAATTTTTCTAAGAAGTACGCGAATAAAGAAAGCAATATCTTCACAATGTGCACGGTAAAGATGCAACTAATGAAATTCTAAATAAAATTCCGTTTTGCTGATTTTTATATTTAATGCTAAACCATGTTGAAGATGGAAGTCGAACAATTTTTCTTAGTTAGGCAACTGTATCACATGGGTATGGTTTTAAAGATAAATCTGATGTCAATTCAGATCCATTTGCTCACATAGGCTTTGGTCTGCTTCTTTAACTATTCAGTTTTAAACTTAGGTCTAATTTTGGGAGGCAACTTTAGTACCAATAGGTTGATTACAACTTTGCTTTTTACACGAAAGATAATAACATATTATTTTTAATGCAAACACCAAGCATTTTTTTAATTATCAGTGCATCAATATATGATTTAAAACTGGATATAGCAATGCAAAGGGTATTTTAAAGAGGCTCGTCTAATTTTTTTGATTTACCTTTTGTATGCTGCTGTGGGTATCACACAGATGCTCTCGTTTGTGGGGATTCTTATTCTTTAAACTCGCGTTAATTACTCTGACCAAAAGTGATTATTCAGCAATAAGGATAAACTAGACAATAGTGGAATCACACAAAGGCTTTCGTTACGATTCTCGTTATGACTGAAAAATGGTCACATAAATAACACGCAATGATTCTCCGGTGCATTGAATAAATATTACTTTGTTCCGAAACGGTCACGGGAAACAATATATCACCGGAAGACAAATAGCACCGTAAAGCCACAATATTCCCGTTGCGAAATTTGCCCTCGGAGATCTGGTCATGGACGCTCACATCCTGAGAGAGACTCCATCATACGAGCACCGTAACAGTAAGGGATCATTCAGTACATTTTCGAATTTCGTCACTAAAGTTTCAGGTTCAATACAAAATTATTAAAAAAATGCATCGATAATATATTATATTTGTTCTGGTATTTATATTTAAAAAATGTTTATATGTTTAACTTTGAATTGTTGCCACCAATTCATTTTTGCAATAAAAATCCTATTGCCGAATGCTCTAGTGATTAATTTATTCTGGTCCCTGTCTTTTAAATTCTCAATAATATATTTAGGTACAATTATCCCACTACACGAACACGAATAGCTATTTTAGGAGATATTTATTTTGATGCCGGCATATCCTTATTTATAGATAGTATTTTATTATTTAAGTATAATGCCGCTCTGCCATTATAAAAATACACGCGGTAAAAATCATTATACATTGACATAAAACAAAAGATTTTATGCACCGACTATCTTCATTAAAAATTAATGAAGCTAGATATGAATTAAATTGATTTCTGAATCGATACAAAACAAGGAGCCAGCGTGTCTCGCAATGGCAAAGAAAACCTGTAAGCCATGAATAATTTGTCTGCGTTTCTTCTACGAAAGGTAATCTATGTTGTTTCATGTTTTACAAAATACGTGAAAAAATTGAGAAATTTATAAATCAAACGGAATAGTTAACTACACACTACACATAACGTATCTATAATATATACACCCACAGAAAACGTCGAACAGTCAATACTTCAATATCTCTTTCAATTTATGTATCTTTCATACGTTTTAAAGCAAAATGTGTATGCTTTATTGCCAGCTCGACGTGTATGAAAGAATTCAATATCATATTAAAACAAACATGATATCGCATCGTAAGATTCATAACTCGTAAATACCCACGATAGTATCTTGCTTGTGAGGGGAGTGTCTTAATTCATATTCAGAACGTATGAGTATACTTCACGAATGTATATTTTATGTATACATAAAATTCAAAATAAGATTTTTGATACGCATCATTATATATTTATCTGAAAAATTACAACGTAATTATTCATGTTACAATATAACTATAAATTGTATAAAAAAAACTCTAGCCTATAATTGATGGAGTCAAATTTTAGAATCTATAAATGATGAAAACTATCACATACTGTATGCACAACGCTATTTTAAAGAAAACCTTGTGAATTCACTGTCACGTTAACCCTATGAAAAATGTTAGTGTTGCTAATCGAATAAAAAAATATATTTTTAATAGCCTTATTTCTTTATATTCATAAAATCCTCAGTATTTTTGATTATGTATTTATTTTCGATTATATCCGTATATAATATACATAAGTATGCAAAGTAATATTTATTATAATATTACAATTATATTCTGCAAAATTTGGTAAATACGAGTGAAGCACTACATAACAACTCATTTAAAGTATTCATTTCTTAAGGCCAGTAATACGGCAACATGAGTTTGCGTGTTTGTAGTTTAAAACTTTTTTGTGTTGTACAGCAATATTTATTTACACGATAATAAATAGTATTATTTCTACTTTTGTTATATTTTATTTAAATTAGCAATACTGGTACTGCATTAAAACATACTACATAAATACCGTTATTAAATGCCTTCGCCGCACCGGTTTTAATCGTTTTGTTACCATAGATGTATTATAATATAACGTCCGGTATTTTAATAAACAATTTAATAGTGAAAAAATAATCTAATAAAAAATAAAAATAATAATTATAATATAAAAAGGGTCTTGTCTGTTCTAAGATATTTAATGGAATAGTAAATAAATGATAATACAAATGGAAATATAAATAATATATTTTTCTTATAATACCAGCAACGTTGATATTATTATATTTTTTTTATCTTATGATAATAAATTTATCAAACAAAAAAGTGGATATTATAATGCATTTTAGAGGTTTATAAGATAATAAATTAAATTTAATATTTTAATATTAACCAGATGGGTATCAATAATATAAAATTAACAAATAGTCCGATATCACCACTAAATAATTTACTATATTGCCTAGACTTATGCATTAATATTGCCTTAAAATTAATGATTTTTGTAATAAATTATGATTAAAGATATTATTGTTATATATTAGTTTACTTGGCTTATTACAAAGTAATAAACCAAGCGTTTATTAAATATTTACATAACATTAAATATTTTAAGAATAAGGCATTTAAATATTTTGAATGCTAATTAGACATTAAGATAATATTCTAAAGTGAGCACTTAATTTAGTTAAAAATAAAATAAATTAACAATTAAAAAAATGAATTTAATTAGTTTTACGATATCATTCAAAATATTTTTTTAATGGCTAATCATACTATAAATCTTAAATCCATAGTCAATATTTAATTTTGTTAAATTAAACCAAAGTAAGATAGTAAAAATGGCAACGAAAGATTTCAGAACCTTTTTTTATTGTAAAAACACGTGAAATGGCTCACCCGTCCCAATATATTGTTGACAACGAAATCGTGTTTCTTCTATCAGAACTATCTACATTTAAGAAATGTGGACATTTGCTTACGCTTGAACATGGATACAACACTCGAAAAATAAAAACATGGTTTCTAAAGTAATTGTTGTTTCGAGCCTCACACGTTCCACTGGCATTTGACGCCAACGGCCGAAATACACACTTTTAGTTGATGATACAATTTTTTTCGCACACTCATTATTTAAATGTTCGCAGCGTGCGTCTAGCAGAGCCGCAATTAGTTTCGCCAAACGCGACTCCAAAATTATCGTTTAGCACTCATTGCGGCGCTAGCCGTGCAGAAAATTAACAGGAAAAAATACACCAATCCGTATACAATTTCAAATATTTGTTCGGTTCGGCGTGACCGAAAACGTACCTAATAACCGTTTTATTATACTGGACTAATCGAAGAAACGGGCGATTCTTTAGAACCGAAACATACTTTACAATAAATTTGTTCCAAAATAATATTCTTATATTAACTGACATTTATTTATTTTTAGCTATAGATAAAATTACAAATAAATATTGAAGCAATTAATATAGTGATTTGGCTAACGTTGATTACACTTTATGATTCGTCTATGTAAATATATAATTTTAGTCTGATACGAACGGAAATTAATCAATCCATCAAATTTATAATATATGTACCTATGTAGTATGTATATATATATATTTTTAATTTGTGTAACTCATATGATCATATGTAAATCGATGACTTATAATGTATTTATGACATTTTTTATTTTTATTTTATGATTGATCATACATTTTACATACCTTTATAGCGATTTATATATATATATACATATACTGTTATATATTTGGGGTTATTCAAAGTCGCTTGCTCATAGTGCTGACCAGCAAAGGACAATACCTAGTTATTTTTAGACCGAATGATGAAATTATGTCTGCTTGATTTCAAAACATTTTACGGGAGAATCCGTAGTTCCGAGAGCATTTATCAAATAACTTATTTGATCTTCATCTAGTCGATAACAAATTATTTGCTGGGGTATCTATAAAGTTAATCGATATATTTGAAAGCTGTAGTAAAAGAGTTTTATTAAAAGACAAATCTTCCTCGCAACCTTCCTTGCTGGACTTTACAGCAGGACAACACCAACGACACAAAATAAAAACACCACGGTGAGCATCATCAAAGCTTGCCAATTTTTCTTTGTATCAAAATTTCTGTCCAGTGTTACTATTCTATTTAGATGATTCAAAGCACTCGACGAGATAATAGTGTGTGCAATGCATGAGCTGCAAATTGAGTTATTTTAATACAAAAAATACCAACGTAAAGTAAATTCGATTTAAAACGTTCGTTCTGTTCGGCGTGACCGAAAACGTATTACCCGTTCGATTAACGAAACGCGGCGAAACAAAGCGAAACGGAGGTAATACAAATTGGTAGATCGCTTTAAACAAAAAGTGAAAGAACAAAAAACAAAACAAGAACAGTACAGCGCAGAGCGAAAGGAAACCGCGTGAGAAACGCGGCCAATCCATTATTATTAGTCGAAAACGGAAACGCATCCATCGATCGTCTGGTAATCGACCGGAAGTCGTTATGGTGCTCGTTTCAATATTTGCATGCGAGAGATAAAACGGCGTGTGAAAGTTGCCTGCGTTATGAGACGGGTTACTTACTCATTCTTCTCGTACCATAAATACATCCATATATACATGTCTCGCCGATGACGTGTCGGTTTGTTCACTATTGCATCATGTTGGCATGAGAAGTGAAAAAAATCAATTGACAATAATTATATTTAACACAATAATAGTAAAGACGAATTTACGGGTTCTTATAGAATTTCCAAGTTATTTAAAATTACTAATATTAGCTTAAAGAAGTGCTTTAATTGTTATACACACCGATGCGTCTCTAGTAATTCGTATCTCAGCATGATTTGCATTTTGCATAGTATTTGTATTTCTCTATAAATTTATCTAAGAATTCAATCAGTTTTGACCAATGCGCTCTTTTGAAAATAGTTGCAAAAAACAACCTCTAGAATTAAAAAAAATACTGCATATTATTTATAATGCGATTGATGGATCACCATATTAAATTTCTTATATGGAATCAATAAAAAATAGAAAATTGGAATTTTAATGGTTTTTGTGATTTTATTATTAAGAAGTTCAATTATAAAAAAGCTAAGATTTTCTCATAATAGAATTTTTGGTATAACAGTGGATTGAGAAATATGTAGCTTATGTAAGACGACAAATGAAAGACTTAGTGTTGATTTCTATCGTGTTTTTAAGATCGAATTTAGTGATTAATAAAATTATAATTTCCCATGATTGCAATTGTAAGCATCTTATAAAATCGACAATAAAATCATATTTACTCGCGTTATTTTTCTAAATTAAAATTGTATTTTTAACAATTTCTTATTAAAAAAAATAAAACATTTTATCTGTTATAAATAATTTCGTATCTAAATCGCATACGCAACATTTAAATAAGAGATCATAAATTAGTACGTATTGCAATGTATAGCCCGACAAGATTTTATCTTTACTCATTATAGTGAATGAGTCAACAATAATTTAAATTATAAGACAAACCTTTCTCGAAACCAAATACAACATACAACTTGAATTTGGAAGTTCAGAAAAATCATGTTTAAATCTTTACAACAATAATTTATTTAATGTAATATATAATATCTCCAGATTCGATCAACTTGATAATGAGGAAATTACTAGATTTATTAAATGATACTACGCTAACAGGATACGAGTAGAGACAAAACTTTAAACAAAAATGTTGACTGATTTATTTGTTAAAATCAGTTAAATACTGTTTTGAGCTTTTGTTCTGAATCACAATCTATTGAAAGTATAAGCTAATTAGGATCAATATATTCATGTGATTAAACAATCGCCAGAATACTCAGAAGATCGGGAGAGAATGTAATGTGAAAACATTTCGCAGAAAACCTTATTTCTAAGCATGTAAGAAAATGCTACACAGAATTTATTATTTCTAAAATTTACAGGATTATATTTCAAGGGTTGGTTCGTTGCTACAAAAGTAATGCTACAAAATGTATAAAACATTTATAATATTTGATAATATTGGATTTTTATTTGTAAATATTATATATGCACAGTTTAAAAGCTTAGCGCCAACGCACATTGAAATATAATCTTATGATAAATAATTAATACTTATCTATCGCTATAACAAGTAAAAATTAAAATATACAATTAAAAAAAATATTAAAAAGTATAAAAATATATAAAAATACGATATTAAATTGTATGTCGTGCAATATCGAAAAAAAGTATTACTGATGTTAATTCACACGGGAGGAGTATATGTTAAGATCAGTCTGTATAATAGTTTGCATATTAGGATTTTATTTTTTGAGTGACGCAATGGCAGCAAGCTATTTAAAGCAAAGTTTCAATATGTATTTATTAAATTCAGGATTGGAATCTAGGTGTAAGTGAAGGTATTTAACCATAGATCTCCATTCTATGTTACTGTCTTTTTCACTTTACAGAGGCGGTGACTAAGTTTATCTCGTCTCGTAAATATATTTAACTAGTTGATTTTTATTTTTTCTAATTTATATTCGAGGTATAATATATATTTATTTCTAACTTAACAATTTCTTAACAACGTGTTTTATTTCGCAAAAACGGCAAACTGCAGATCTGCGACTATATAATAGAAGTACATATATAAAATATGAAATTCTATTATATCATTGACGTGCTGAAATGAGTAGCATCAAAAACACCATAATTTTCATTTTGTGATTTTTTATTATTATATTTGAATGAAATAATATATTGAACCAAAATAAATTATTTTTGCTGTATTGAAACATATTTTTTTGCTTTATACATATATCAAAGCAGATTTTATTTTAAATAAAATAAATTTGATTCAGTATATATTATTATATATAATAATATATACGAACTCGCATGGCGAACGATAGATAAAAATATGCTAAACCCATCTTTGCATATTATCCAAGAGCGAACGGACATCCTGTACGGTCTCGAGCAGCCTCCATTATGAGTGTCTGCCTCTGCTTGCATCTTCGCAAAAATTATGCCGAGACAAGTCCCTTTTGCGCCCTTTGTCGATAACCGGATGACTAATATAAATGCTTCTCGATGTACTATTCATTTCCTTTTCCAGACTAGAAACCTTCTACTCGCTCGGCTTTGATTAATGAGTTTTCGCCGTCTACAATAGGCTTTAGTCGAGATGCGTTCATTCATTTAGACGTTTGGCAATTACGCCTGAGACCTTCCGTTTTGCATTCTTCTCATCTCATACGCCCTGAGGCAGATTTAATCATGTTCCGACGTCTTGCATTTCCAACACGCGCGCACCACCCTTCTTCTCGTTGTTTCTTTGTGTAGGTAGCTGAAGCAGGTTTTATCCGGTGATGTGGAGCGTTTGATGATTTTTGGAAGAGGTTCATATAATAACTACGTAGAGCGAATTTTGCATACCTATGAGCAAAGCCCGCTTACAAAACCTAAGTAAAATATCGTAATTTGTTTTAAACCTAATGTACACATATAATCCTTACTCATCAAATGTGAAATACGTTTTAAGAGATAGTAATGATACTTATAATCTAAAAATTCGTAAACCTAATATCTAAATCAAATATATCACAAAATTATATCACAAAAAATATAATTTTACTTATCGTGTGGTGTTACTTTATCATCCAGTGAGACACCGGAAGATATGCTTGATATACAATATATTTATATTTCACAAGTTACATTTATGCCAATATACATATTAGATCCAGGTGTTAGTATTGGGTGGCGGAGTCAAATGCAAAAAATAGTTTTATCAGAAGGTATCGTCTGATGTATAGACTGGTTCTTGAAGTAGTAGAGTGATAAAAAGTAGTCTTTAAAGAGATGAAGTTAATGCTTCTGGAAGGGCGTGATTGTATGTCAAAGTGGGTCCTACTCTATCTACTCTTTGTAGACAGATAGTGTCAAACAATTTATACGTTATTAAACAAAAGCTTATATTAATATTTTATAGATTTCTTTAGATAAATTATTTTAAATTGTCAAACTTCGCCTCTTTAATGTACTTCTTGGGTGGCTCTCTATAAGCGAAACCAATATGGTGGCCACAAAAAAACATCATAAAGATAAACTATTTGTTGAGCAAAACAATGGTTATTATTACATACAGCACAACAGACTAACAGATAAGTCGGTGAGTAATACAAGAGAAACCTGGGCTTAAATCCCATAATGCTTTTAAATTTGTATCGTATCTAGAAGATCTGAATTGGTAATTATTAGAGAAATATTATTCAGATACGTCATTGCAAATTAGGTTTCCATAGTTTTTCCTAATCTGACGGATACATATCGCAAGCTAAATATCGTGCGTAGTGACACAAATTGATTATAAGCTGTATTTATAGTTTTCAATCAATAAAATATATTTTACTTATTAACCCTTTGAGTAGTGAGTTAATTTAAACCCATTTGTTAATTTAATTTTACGTTTTTTTCCATAATTATTTTTGTTGTTATTTATTTATTATTATTTATAGTAAATTATAGAAAAAATCAGTAATGCTCAACGATTATTGCTTTGATGTATTTTTACTACTTTTTTGTATTAGTATGTTTTAATAATTTATTTTAATATTTCTCTAAAATTTAATTTCGTTTTTTTATATATTTCTTGATTTTTTAAATAAATTATAATTTTTTTTTATAAAATTAAGATAACACATTTCTTGCAAAGTTAATTTACGTACTCTACGTTAATATATATAAAAATATTTTATAAACATATTGTTTTTTGTTAACCTTTTAAGCGGCATCGCCGTACATGTACGGCGATGCTGCGCAAAAGGTTAACATATTAAACTTTATTTTTGTCTAGTGTCTTACTACTTATTTAGTAGTTTTTGATTGTTTTACCCCCTTAATTAATAATATATTGCAACGAATACTTTGTAAAAGGGTTATGTATTTTTCCCTTATTTATTATATGGCTTTATTACTATTTGTCTTATTCATTATTTTAAATTTTTTTTTAAACTAAAAAATGGTTATAAACTAACAACTTGAATTATTTTCTTGTATAGAAATACACTTTTCCTACATAAAAAATATTGCAACAAAAAAAAAGTAAGTAAATATTGTAACAAACGGGTATAGAAGTTTAAAAAACGGTGATTATAGTTTATGGTTTTCGAAAGTCTGTCGTGGTCATTGTTTATGTCTTAAGTGTTTTAAATAATATAACAATATCTCTCTAGGGTTTGTTAGTCAAGCACCCTTGATGTGAAAATTATGCATTACATTAAATTGCCAAATTACTATTTTTTATAGATATTTTGAAATCTTAATTTCCTCTTATAAACCAGTAACTTCAATTTAATTAGAAAGTATGTATACTTTTTAATTCTTTAATTACTAACAACATATTATGTTTTTAAGTTTATTTTCTTTAGTATCGTTTTATTTCATTTTACATATATATTATAAAACTTAAATACAGTTTTTATATTAAATAGTTAAATTTTGGCTCAAACATATGTTTTTCTTGTATGCGGGACAATTCTGGATTCTTATCACCTGTCCCGTATTGTTGATCGTTCAAAATATTCTTTAACCCGCATATAAATATAGCTCTTTGGTATATTTCCAGTATATTTTAAACTATATATATTTTTAGTTTAATATTTAAATTGTATAATAAAGCTTTAACTTCAAACAAATATAATATTATAAAAATAGTAACTGGTTATTAATTTTTTTACAAGCAGTGTATGACCTGCCATAATTAAATTTGATATACAATTATTTTCATACCATTTTTTATTAGTTTTACTGAAAGGTCACGCTATCGTGCGATAGTCATTTTGTGGGGCGTCTCGTTTATTTTGCATAAACTTCAGCTAAAATAATATTTAGTTACAACTATTTTTAGCAATCAAAGGCATTTATTTTAAATATATCTTAACAACTGCGTCATTAAATCGCATGCTGAAAAAACTTAAAAACAATAAAAGTCACATTAATCAAAGACCCACCAGCCATCAAACTATCTATGAACATTGGAGTAAATAGAAAAATAAAATTTGCCGACGCATAAATAATTTGTACGACAGCTTTGAATTTTGCACGCCTTTGTTGGCGGATTCTTGAATGAGTCAGCTTCTCGGTTTGCGAGTCATTGACTGTTATAACGTGTCTCGTTGAAATATTTTTAGTGCGGTTTTAAAACAGCGGAAACATAAAATGCAGACTGCAAGTCGAACACAACGGAACCGATTTTGTTCTTGGAATAAATGAGATATTGCTGTATTTTAATTTTATGGCGATACTCAACTACAGTGATATCCGGCGTAACAGATTAATATAAGCTGCGGTTCATTCATAATTAATACCATAATATTTTTTTAACTGTTTTTTTAAAAAAAAATATTGAAAGTGAAAATAGTACAGCAGATGTTTAAAAATAAATATACAAAAGTACTAACTTTTTTACACCGGCACTATGCATAATGTGCAGCAGTTTTATATTATAAAATAAAATAACGTTTTCTTATACCATTAAATGGAAAAAGTAAGCCTTGTTTTACACATTGCCTAATAAACGAGACCTCATTGAATAAGTGTGTAATTTTACATGTCATCCAAATCTTATCTTAAAAGCATACGTTTCGTTTTATAGTACTTTAAAGGGCTTTAATTGAGCCTTTTATTAATTCTAATAAAAATATGCTATATGCAATATCATTATTAAAAATCCCCTGTATTATTGTTTGAACATAATTCCTAGAATTACTATATTATTCATAAATTTTATTATAGTAACGCACAAAGCATTTCTACGGAGTCATGAGTCCGTTGGTCCCAGGTACAACCACAACTTTCAGATACAACCACACACAGTTGCTCAGGTACAACTCCCTCGCACAAGAAGTTTATGAATGAACTCTCACAGCTATACAGCTTAGTTTGAGCAACATTCCAGCGCATTGCATGTTTTAATTTGATAAGTTATTAATTCAAAATGCCGGTTTCATTACGATTGATTCCGAGTCGTGATTTCCTGTCATTGTTCCGGCGCGTTTCGGACCCTACAAACGCCCTAAGAACATAACGTTTCATGTGAACGGAATGTAAGCTGCTTTGGTTTGTTCTCAAACACAATTGATTGGCTGGGAATGCGTTTGTGCATACGAGAGGCGTAATGCATGTTGCGCAAGCTAACAAGTTGAAAAAATTTGCGTGAAAGAGTTAAAATCGATTAAGATCAGATTAATGAGGGATATCGCTTATAATTGGTCAAACTAAGACAATGGAGATGTGTATGCGTCGTTAAGCAACTAGATAAAATGATACTGCGTGCGTTTTAATTATAAATAATTATGAAAAAAAAAACTGTTTATATTACAATCTTTTTATTTTCTACTTGCTAATTAGCAAAGCCACGATTATTTTTTCTGTAAATGAATAATAATTTTGATTAAAGATAATTTAATAAAATACATTTGTGAATGTAAACACAAAACTTGAATGAGTCGTCTAAAATACTAGTATAACTCATCAAGTCAAGACAATCAAGATTTGTTAACATTAATTACAATAGATTATAAAATATGTTCTAAAATCATTAAACGTGTTTTTATTTTTTATAATGCGAATGGAGCATTCAAGAAAATATTTTACATGTAATTTTTCTGCGAATGTCTTTTAACCCTACTTTAATAATAACAGGCTTTTTAAAAACATGCTTTTTAATAACACGTTTTTTAAATACATTTGGAACGCAATTTAAATCCATAAAAAGTACACACAACGAATGCTTTAAAATAGAGCAATAGTCAAATATCAGATTATACCAGTTGTAACATGTTTATTATGTTAAACTAGCATTTAATGTAAATAAAAATCAATCATTTATCCAATACGGCCGTTAAATTACAATTAATTCGTTCAATAAGAATATTTGACAAGATTTTTATTTGCGCATAAGTTTATATAAATTAAGAGATTAATAAAAAAAACAGATCAGTCATACATAGTGCCAAATCATTTCTCATAAAGCCTTTTTTTTTTAAATTAAATTTGTACAAATATTTTGTTTCAATAAAAAGGATGGATCCGTGCCAGATGCTTTCATGAAAGCTTTTAATAGAAGTTGGAAGTATTTGAATAGCAAAATACGGCTTACGATTTTTTCAACTACTGTAATCGGCCTTATTTTTGCGGTCGTAATTTAAGAACTAAATTAATAAGAAGAAACCGCTCCACGTAGGAACTGGCGAATTAAAAAATGTAACAGGTTTTCCACTGAGACTTTCCTAACATGGCCGAATCTGCTTTATTGTAACAGAATATGCTTGAATTTAAGTTACTTCAACTTACGCAATTTTTTAACTTATTACGCACATATTAAAGATTAGCTCAGCACAAATTAAACCCAAAGGTTGGTTGTTTTGTGTTTTTAAGTCAACTATCCTGTCTGGCACTATGCAAAGTAACTTGAATTGACAATTCGCATTCCTGAGAGACTGTCTGTGACTATAAATAAGTCACAATGATAGTTTTTTAATGTATGAAATTAATGATTATTTTATGTAAAATATGTTCTAGCAGACGATACTAATTGAAAAAAAACGTACATACATATATAGTATATCAAGTATCAAGTAACACTTGAATATTATAACAAAAAAACAAAACCCAGACATTGTGAAAATAAATAAGTCATAAGGACAGGCTCTCAATTTTACATAAATTTTTTTTTTAAATTGATGATTCTCTAATGGTAAATATACACTTGTAAAAAAATATGTAAGCAGATACAACTAATTAAAAATCAACGTACATATAAAGAAGTGTTAAAAGATACGCTATTATATCAAGGAACAAAACGCAGGCGAAGCTAGGTACGAAAGCTCGTAAAGCTATTCAGGCATTGAATGTATATAAAAGTTAAAGGTCTGTCTGTGGCCTTTATGGTATATAGGCCCCACTCTGCATGTGTAGCTGGCCTAGAGTATTTATTTGACTATGCATATTTTGTATAATATTCAATATTCAATGTTTAATATGTTTAAAATATACTTTTAAGACCGAGAGACTATGAATAGCGTAAATTAAATCAAGAATATAAGTTTTGAAAAAGCACGACCTAATTACAAGAAAGCTTTTAAAAGAATTACCAGAAATATGTATGATATTCATTACAAATATATTTAATGCTATATTAAGTATAGCATACTACCCGTATCAATGACAAGCTGCAAAAATAATACCAATACCAAAACCAGGAAAAGAAACCGTCATAAAAGTCTGAAACTAATATTAACGCAAATAAACCTCATTTCCAATTATTAATTTGCCTTTTGGGAAAAATACTTAAGGTCGAACCAGTACATCGAATTGTTAAAAAAATATCAAAAAATCTAAAAACGATATCGTTCTGCTGCACTTTTTAACATCTCACGGGCATTTGATAAAATTTGTCAGTTTTCCGGCTTTTGAAATAAAATCATGTGAATGAGCTTTTTACAAGACTAGTTAAAAAAATAGCTTTCGATAAAAATACTAGTATCTCGAATCTACATAAAGTTTTTCTAAGCATCTTAGATTTATTCATCTTAAATTATTAAAATCGTGAAAAGTAAATTGTAGCAAAATACTATACTATTTCAAAAGCGTTTGATACATAGTATATAGAATTTTTATATTATTGAAGTTTGATTGCTACGAATCACTAGATTAAGACCTAACCATATACATACGAATTTAAATCATTCAAACGTTCGCCATGCGAATAATCCTATTTAAATTTAATCAATGAAGCCACATGTGGCCATACTCGTACAGGCAAACGAATAAGGTGCTTAATACTCTTAATGTGATTAATAGATTCAACGTTTTTTATCGAATCGGAAGTGTATCTACATATATATGTAATATAATGGTATGTATTGATTAGTTATAACTTTGACTTTGATTTAGCAAACATATCTGTCATACGAAATGTGCATAGTAATTTAAAATATTATATTAAAATGTGAGATTTTTTAGCTTTGTCTTTACATCTTTACTAAAATATATCCTATGCATTTTTTATTAACCGCGACTAGGAAGCGGTGAATGAAGGGACAAGCTTATTAGTATTACCCATAAACAATATTTCCCGTCTGGGCAATTTCGGTTTTAGGTCTGGATTGATGGGTTATAATTATGGCTTTGGTACTTGGCCCAGACGCGCCGCACACGGCGCTCAATGAACCCATAGATAATTACAGTCCCCAGCGTCCTGTGTGGAAGTGACCATTATTAAAAAAAGTTGTTCGGGACCTTAGAGGAAGATGATAGACCAATGTGATTTATCGGTGGGGTGGATAATAGATTTCGTAAACCAAACAAAGTTCTTACAAAGCATGTATTATATGATACAAATAAAAAGTACGTACATAAAATCATTAAATCGCCCATGATTGAATTTTTCGATTATTATAATATAGTAGACGTCCCACTCGTATAGAAATAACTTTTATAAACTTTATTTATAAGTACACCTTAGAGATAAGAAGCAACATAACTTCCAACTTTGCAGTGATTAAAAGAATAAATATGTGGAGTTCATAAAAGTTTATAAAACAATTAATTGCTTAATTGCTTAAATTAAATCTACGATTATATTATTATTATTAAAATTTTCTTCAGTATATATAAAATACTAATGGAGATAGGACAATAAAAATTCTTGTGAATGCAGCATAGTCCAAATATCTGTGGCTAGTGCTTGTTATAATTTCATTTAAACCCCGAACTTGGTACCTTATTATATTATAAATTAACTAGTATTTTTTTAAGACTTTTTATTGATATTTTATTATATTATTTCATAATTCATTCTATTTTAATAAATGTGCCATTAAATATAATATTCCTTTGTGATACTTAGATGTTAAATTAGCACAAGATTACAGTGGACGTTATCAATGTCAATAATCCTTCGGTTAATTAACCATCTGAAGGGATCGGGTTTTGTTAAAGCGGAAAAGTCACCGGATAGGCAAGAGGATTACATTAGGAAGAGAGGATGGCCGGCTATTCAACAGGGTCGCGTTTGATAAGTTTTGCGGTCAATACTCTTCGTTAATATCAGTTGTCAACGGGCGGGTCAGTTTGGGTGGGCAAAAACCTCGTCAATTTTGGGGTGGTTTATGGGCGACAAATTTTCGTACGCGTGAGCATTTCTTACTAAGCGGCCAGATTTAAGAGATAGCCCCATAATATAACCCAACCCAAAAATGCGCGACGGGAGAGCGAAAAACTCAATTTAAAGCAGCAAAAAGTTATTGCGAAATAACATAAATCGCAGCCCGTACTTACGAGACTTTATAATGTTATGCGACTAACGAGATTTAGACCGACGACGGACCAAAATAATTATAAACTATGGTGTACTCTTCTGTGGTGTCAGTTAAAAAGCGTAAAGATGCTTTTTATGTTTTTAAGGCGGCTCGGCTTTATGATTTTTCCGAATAATTTAATTTGAAAAGTTAAAGAAGATTTTCATATTGCAAATAAGAGAAATACAAAATTGATAAACTATAAATATGAAATCATCGATAGATAAATCCAAACTATTGACTTTACAAAATAAATTAAATTATTTATAGAGATAAGTAAATTAATTTCAGTATTTAGTACAAGAAAATGTTATTTTTTTAGAATACAGATTTTCCTAAAATAATTACATCTATAAGAATAACCAAAATTGCTCAACTTTATCTCACATAATGCAACATAATTTAATTATTCACTATCACTTCGTATTTAGTGATAATCTATTGTTTCACAGTATAAAAGAAAATGTTTTAGCAATTTGGAAATTTAATTTAAACATCCCTAATTTCATTGTGCATTTGTATATTTTTATGTACATATTATAGGTATTTATAAATTTAGGGAACACTTTTTAAAAATGTCATTGAATATGTATTTTTTTAAATAAATATTTGTAATTTTTTTTATTGATTTTGCCATTCAATGATATAGTATACATTTAATAGATGTAAACAATTTTTTTTATCACATACATTGTAATTATGAATTATCCGTGGCGCGTAGATTTATAAAATATTTTACTAGGAGATAAGAATTTCGCTCAAAAATATTATATAATTTTTAATTTTAACTATGTTAAAATGAAAGTTAATAAAAATCTAGAATTAATTTTTCTAGCACATTTTTTATTATTGCCAAAAGAGCAACGATTTTATAGGTCTAGAATTTAAAAACTACCAGTAGTTTTTAACTCTTTAGTTTTCAATAGTATTCTGCTGGAAGAATACTGTTAAGAATTAAGGATAATACTTAATTAATTTGTATATATAAATAGTGATCAATAATATTTAAGAACCACATAAATTTATTGTTTTTGGAACAAGTTAGCATATCCACAAACGATGTAATAACGTAGATATGAGAATATGCACCAAGCAAGAAGCGAATTTATTTACGTCGCCTTAACATAAATCCACTTTAATAATCTTGCCTATTTTGCATTTTCAAGACATTCGGAATACGTCATCGACGCCGTGTCATCCTGAAAAGCCTCCAACTCGGCGCAACTTTCTTCATATACTTCCTTACACGTCCACGTTGTGTGTTTATCAAACAAGCTAGTCGTACATAACTTCATAAATTTTCTGACTGCACCGCATTTCTTACATAATACTCGGGGATCTGCCCCGACTTTGTCCGACCCGCGAGTCGTAATAATTATGCACAGAAGGGGTATCCGGAGTGTGTGGGGGACTCCGGAATAATTCCTCACGGGGGCGGATTCCCCGTGTAGACATCAAACCGCCGCCGTCGACAAAAACAACGCATCCTTTCTACATAATAATGAGTTATAAGCATTGTCATATTTTCCTAAGGCATTCATTCCAGCCGCTGCTGTGCCACTAAACCAGGGGATGCTTTGTAGCCACCCCCTGGTGTCCCAAATACGCTTGATGCAATATATTCAGCTTTACTTAAATATTCCACTCTGTGTTCCGTAAGTTTTTCATCTTTGTGATAATTATTTATTAATTGTAAATGTGAATCAATCAAAAGTAATTAATGAGACACCAGACTAAAGCATTAGCATCTGTGACACAAGTCTGTAAATCATTGATATCTATCTTATTAATTACAAACTACTTTTTAAAACACTGCTTGATTTTATTTTAATTAATAATCTATTAGATTTGAAAATTTAAAATAAATTATTTTTAATAATTTATTGAAATTATAAGTACCTCGTTTTACGAGAATAATTTGTTTCGGAAACGAGATCGTATTAAAAACACTAAATTGTAACTATAAAAAATAATAGAAACTGTATGCCAAAACCAAAAATTATAATATAAAAATGATTAACACGTATATATTTTATTTATATAATTAATATCCGTTCATTTGATAATGATACAAGAAAACAATAATGTTGTATTTTTTTAAATTAGGCTATATGCCATTATATTAAATATATTAGTTATTTAATTATTTATTTAGACTTGATTAATAAAAAAATTAATTTAAATTATTTAAAAAGTATTCTATAAATATTAAATAGTTCATTCACGAAATTATTATATAATGAGTTAATTGCATATTTTTTTAATCAATGTAACAATGAAGTCTATTATCTGTCTATTAAATAAAGCGTATTCAAATAACAAAAGCACACCGGGCGGTGCAGTTATCTAGGGGCAAAAACAGTGATCAATTTTAAGTATTCCTAAAGCGAAACTTGCAAAATAGACACTCACGAACTTTGCCCTTCATATTTTAATTTTTTGCTCTTCACTGCGTGTATGTGTATTCACCCACCGCCCTTGACCCACCGATGGGGCTTATTGATTTCGTGAAATATTCATAAAATGCGGAAATATATGTCGCAATCGACGGGCGTAACGAAGTTAACCCCCAATGGTATATATGTATGGAAATCGATAAATTACGATGCCGGGGCGAGAATTGGTATTAATTCGATGCCAATTCAATTATGTGAAAATGTATGTTTTATTACTGTGCTATTCTGATTTTTTCATACATTCAATCGATACACCAGTGTAAAATTTGGGGAGTGTATTATGACGCGTGTCGTATTTTATATCCTTTGTATGCGAATTAATAAACACATACTTGGAATATTTGAACAAAAAATATATTATATTACACAAGAAAGGTAAATAAATATTTTAGAACACACTGTATAAAGGCGTACCTCAAAACGATCTGATCCGAAGAAGTGTCATAAATATTTAGAATTTTTTTCAACTCAAAATATTTAAATTGTCTGAACACAATACGATTTGATTTTATATATGGAGATGAGACATTGTAAGAGCTACAGTATATGTACATATACTCAAAACAGCTCAGAAATACTCTTATGTATGGGTGTCTTAATATCTATAATATATGGAAACGGTATTTCAATGTTTAAACTTACACCGAAGAGTGACATTCAGTATTAAGTATAAGATTGCTCACTCGCAGCTTGAACTTGAATTTCTCGTTGTGAAAAAATCTATTTTATTTCGTATAAAGTATCATTGTTCATATGTACAATATAAAAATAGATTTCGCGAAAGATACGAGATCTAAAGATAAAAATTAAGAGAGCGTACGAGAGCAGAACGAATATATATTGCGTGAGCATAATACATTTTTAATAAACTTCGGCTTATGCGATAATGAAGAATACCGTGTATTAAATATTAAAATGCCTCAACATCACACACACACATATATCTAAAAGTACAATATATACAAATACAAAAGAAAAAGTGTATTTTTTCTTCTGTAACATTTTCGCCGCTCTTATTATGTAACGTGATTTTTTCTACTATACAACAGTTTTATGGTTCAATTGCGGAATGCTAAACAGTTCGTGTGTAAAATTACATTTAATAACTTAAATAAACATAATGACATACAACAGTACGTAACAATATTAATATATATTGTTCTGGTTGGAACAGTATGAACTAAATGTTTTTAGTTACTAGATTCTAGACTCATTTAGTACAATCTCAGAGATGTCACATTTATTTAAAATTAAATATAAAGTTTTGTTAAAACAATTGACATTTTTTTATAGATATTAAGAAATATACATATCTCTAATTAAAATTAAAATATTAAAATATTAAGTGTTTTATATTATTTGAGTTAAAATCTGGTCTTTTGACATGCCTACATTAAAATAAATACACCACTGTAAAATGTTTTTTAAAGAAAGTTTGAAACTTGTTTAATACATAATAATTTAGTTTAATATTACTGACAGAATAAAATATAATAAAAATGTTTAATACCGAATGTATACGGCAGATTGTATTTTTATATTTTTCACCTTTTGTAAAATAGTTTCTCTTGCATAATCATAATATATTTTTATTAGTATAATATTATGACAGTTTTTATTATGCAAGTATAACGACGTAACCTCCAATACAGCACTGCATATATACATGCATAGTGTATTATATTATATATGATATGTATTATAAATATGTATGTAAATACAACTTCAGTATAGTATATGTCCCTCGGCAAAACACTCCAAGCGACAATACTATTTTTAAGCCGCTTAAAACCATTGTATTTTTAATCGTATATAAGCTTCAATCTGCTTTGCAGTTTTAATTATTATTTTATTTATATTTTGTGATTTCAGAGCCAAAACATCACAAGTACGCACTAAGCATATTCGATGCTGGTATCAAAATGTCATAATTATCATCGTCTTGGTAACATCTAATTATACCAAATTTAATCAATAAAAGAAAATACATGTATCTGTCTGTCCGTCACAAGAGCTTCTCCCAAACTGTGAACAGTAGTGACGTGCCATTTGCACTGTCATTCTTAGAACAACAGTGCTATTTTCAACTTACAAGTTGAACAGCAACGTGCTGACGACTGACTACGTTTGTGCTTTTTTCAGCTCTTTGGGCTTACTTAAGGAATATTATACTTATTTGCCAGTCTCAGTCAGGATGATTTTGCGGTCGTCGTCTTGGCCACCACTGCTTTAGATATTATAATTACAAAGCCTCTCTCTACATAAAATTTCACGCATAAGGCATAGGCGACATCTAATAAAATATTTATATATTTTTATACACATTCTAAATAAAGTTTCATATGTTTGTATACGAAAGCATTAATATTTCACATTGCATCTCTATGTTTGTGAGTGTGCTTATATCTTGGAGCACTTTTGGGACTTTTAAAAGCAGGCTGTAGGTGAAATAATTTCCATACAAATAGCGGGCGGCACAGTTGGATTATGTCTTACATAGGATACTTATGGTAATGCATACTTTATGAGAGAGTATATACACAATACCCAGCCTCCACAAAACGTTTACCATCACAATCGCACTGTGTACGTAGGTTTTATATCAACAAATCACGTAACACGTAAATTTTTCATTAGATCGCGAACGGGCCGGACGGGCTTATCAATAAATCGTAAAACCCAAAATCGAAGACGATGATGATAATGGTTTATATGGGCGTGATCAGAATAAACAAGCGAAAGTTATGTGTGAAAATAGTGGTATATGTGCTAGATGATGTGTGCGAAATTTATATGGCTCACTTCTGAGATTTCGGATTGTTATACGACCACGTATTCGTTCTGTAAAATGGATCGTCTCACATTTGTTGTATAATGAATGCTTTGTATAAAAAATACAGTATTGATACGGTTATACAATCTTGCATGACGAAGGTTACGGAATGGCAGAGGCAGTAAAACTTCATTTTTTATTTTTTAATATAAAATATTAGTTCTCAGATATTAACAACTATTTTATAGTGACGTATTTATATTTTTAAATAATAAGTAAAATAAGTCAAATATTATAGCTTAGAGTAAATGCTATTATTTCCCGAAAATTTTCGTATAAAAAAATATGTAACATAATGTAATATGACAATTGTACTTAATCTTAATAGCGATTAAATATTTATAATTCAATTATATTTTAAATAAAAAATATGGGTTTTAGCTGCATGAATCATTTATAAGATATATAAATAAAATAGTATAATTTGTCTGATGTGTTGTATACTTTTTATCACTTCGAACCAATACCTCTTATATTAGATGTACATAAAAAATAATGCAACAATCGGTTCATATGCTAAAGTTGGGTGCATTTTTGATTTTTTTGCTACATATTTTTTATTTAAGTTTTTAGCTTAGTCTTTAGTCAGGTAGACGAGCAGAAACAAATCGAGACACTGCTTGGACACGAGACACATCAGTAGATCGTTCAACATCATCACAAAAACACATTACGAGAGATCCCATCTGCTTTATGAGTTTACAGCCGAAAATAATACAACTCGACACGCCAGCGAAGACTGTTATAACACTGCGATTTTGGCACGTTTAATTTTAACTGGGGTCGAACCCTTAGATTTAGTCGCACGGAGAAGGTTTGTGACTCACTTGAGAAGGGGTTGCCCGGTTACGGTCGAACAAGTAAGGAATAGAGTTTCTTGCCAAAATAAATTTAATGGGCATAATAACCTAAGATGGTTTGCTTCTGAGAAACCCCTTCCCTTTGCCAGATGCCATACATTTGCCTTTGCTTTCACAACAGACCAGCAAAATGGTGGATTGCCGACATCAGAACTTCGCTCTTCGACCCCCTAGATGACGCTGTGGCTTTACACTAGTCGGGCCACACAGAAGCCACTTTCAGAGGGAGGTTCTTGTCGACGCCCCCAGCAAATGCAATCTCTAGAAGTGCATTTATGGATATTAAATCTCCTTAGAGGGTCAGCCTACATCAGGAGCTAGCGCCACTACGTCCTCCAGAGGCACGAAAATGCGCTTAAGTGCCGTAATGCCAGTCTGCGTCTTTGGCTACTGTATTCCCATTAGAATATTTGTGAACCTCAAATTACAAAAAAATATCCATTACGCAAAAATCAGTAAAAAAATATTTTGAAGAAAAAATTTTTTTGAAGAATAAATGTAAAATAAAATTGCAAATTAATAAAAATACAAAAACATTTAAACATAGTAACAAGATAAAATTTTAATTTTTTAAAAAACATGTATTTTTTAATAACGCATCAAAGGGTTAAGAGACTGTATTTGTACATACATTTTAAGCTTAATTGATCTTAATTGATGACGTATTATTTTTTCTACAAAGTATATATATAATATATAGACCAGTGGTTCTCTATATCGTGTTGAATGTTTATTATATATTATTGCTTAATTTAAGAACATAAATATATTATTTTAAAAAGGTTTACGACACCAGATCTAACGTGTGGCGCTTTGCATGGCCCAGTACCTCTTTCTATGTATCATCGTACACATACACCTTTCGTATTCCATGTGCGCATACACCTAGCCGAAGGTGGGTCCGCTTTTTTATTGCCACAGGACGCTCCCTTTTTGTTGTTGCTTGACGAAGAACAAGACACCGCCGAAGAGAAGAAAGAGGAGGTTCGGTTCGAGGAATTCCTCCTGCCCACCCCCACACCACCCACACACCCACACATACATAGGTTCACGGTGAGTCTACTCCGTACAATATATACATATTGTACATTATTCCATCGCTGGCAAAGGTCCCAAAACAAAGCGCGTGTAAACCCGCTCGAGCTAATAATACCTCGTATGCGATTACCCCGATTTCGGAATAGGTGAACCGAGAAACCCGAAACATGCGTGGGTATCTTCGCATGTGTGTCACCTTAGCAGAGTTCCTGGTAATCACTAATGTAATCGCGTTACCGACTCTTGCTATAAGGATCTTTCGCTCTGGACGTTTCGGTTTTTGATACGTTAACCGGGCGGTTAATAAAGCAAAAGAGAGTGATAAATATAATTCTTGGTTGCTCTTGTATCTCCCGGATGATTTAATAATGTCTGGACAAGAATACATACAATACATTGAAATTGAAGAAAATAAATACTAATTACATAAATATTATATTTTTAATTTTATGAACAAAATTAACCTTTATATAAATAATATCAGTTATATTTTACTACTACGTAAGGATGTACTAAAATATTTTTTTGATTAAATTATGTTTTTATTATTTATTTATCAGTGATAACGAATTAATTTCACGCATTTATTCATCATTCACATTCTTTTTTCAGCTTTAAATTTCCGACTTATGTATTAAACTTTTATAAACACAGCAGCAGCCCATTGAACAAACATAACATACAGAGATTTATTTGCCTTTGTAGCAAGTGTTTCTCAAAAATGTGCAACGATCTCTATGCGCCCCCCCTTTGGACTTTTGAAAAATCGAAGGAGATTATGCAGAGACTAGAATCTTCTAAATGGTATTTTAAATTCTAAGAAACTGTTAAAATATCACACGAGAGAGACCCTTTTATAAACTATTGCTTGCCTAAATCAACCATACATTAAAGGATTTGGTAACAAAATAGTTTACCAGAGGGACACACTGTTAAAAATTTCCTTTGAATTGAGACAAAGTTTTAGAAACAATGCTATATAGTAACCCGGTTCCACCGTATAAAAAATGTAATATGATTTAAGTGATTGTGAGACATGCAGTAGAAATTGCCGTATTAGATGCACGTATGAATTAGGTATGCAAATTACACATTGCAAATTTACTCAAAGCTAAATTACCGTTTCTTAAACTTATACTTGATTATAATAACAGTAATAGTGTTTATGACATAAAGCAGCATTTCTCGCCTGAGTGTTACTTAAAAATTTAAACACAAGTTATAAACTTCTAGAATCACTAATTAAATAATCATAAAAAATATTTATATTTAAAAAAATGAAATCTAGAAATATTAAAAAATAAGAAATGATTCTAACTTTATCGATTTATTATAGATAGTTTTCATGCAAGTATACATACAAAAACGATGGATAGGTTTTCCCTATGGTTATTATACTTAATAGGTTAAAATAAAAACTAGTAAAGGTATTCAATCTTCCAAATCTAAGATTATTTATTTTAATTCTAATTAAAGTCTTGCATATATCAGATGTTTTCTAAACGGTTTGTTTTAATTTTAAAAGTAAAAGTAAACTGCGTATCAGATTAAATTGAAATCTGTTAATGTGCACGTTACAAAAGTTTACTAAGGTCATAAGTCGTGCGTGCCTCAGTAAGGAGACATCCTTTGGGATTTTTTTCCACATACCTTACCCGCTAGACGTATAAGCTCTGAGAAGAACTTTCGATTCCTTTTTTTTTGTTTTTTCTCATCGTAGTCAAACTTTTGGAATAATTTCAATCTTAATGTATTTATAATGCCTCGCTGGAAATAAAACAAGAGACCCCCCGACAATTACATGAGAAGTCGATAGGTTAATCACCGGTCAGTGTAGAGAAAAAAGGTCGGTTAAAAATTAACCGTGGAAACATGATTATACGCTTGAAATTGAATTATCGTCGCCGGGCAAAATTCAATTTGCATATTTTATAGTTTTTGCGTTAATTGGACTGTTAATAACTGTATTGTCGTCGAACCAATTTCGTTCGACGTCCAAATTCGACGTAAAATTATTTTCACATACACACAACTACCACTTTTATTTTATTTTAATAGTTTTTTAAATATATCAAAGTTGTCTATTATTCACTTTACTGTAATAAAATGAAATAAACGTTTTGCATATTAATTATTTTTATATCATAAAGTACATATTATATTATAGAAAATATTACTATGAAGGATATTAGTAAATAAAAATACAACCTTCACAAAATATTTCTAGAGCAATCCACTTTATAAGTGAGCCTTGAAGCGAGTTGATTCCAACGATATAGTTTTATTTTTGTCACTTAATTTACCAAGAGTTTATGTTAGGTTAATATTATATATATATATTACCTCTTCATAATATCTTATAATAATAGTAAAGCAATCTCCACATTCATACGTGACAAATCACTGTTAAATATAATATATTTTTAGCAATGCATTTTATCATTAATTTTAAAGGGTTAAGTTTTTGTGTTTATATAATGATTACCAAATAATTCCGTAGTTGTTATTAAAGCGCAACAATCATAAAATATTGTATTAAGCTTGTTAAATGGCATATGTAATCCATGGACGTTAGTTCATTATAATTTAATATGAATATGTGTTTTAATGAGGCTTGCATCACATAATTCGACTGTTAATATAAATTTATAACAACGACATATTAAATATGGTTTAAATACTCATGAAACATATAAGTAATAAATAAAATCAGACGATACCTACGTCTATATAAATACAAATTACGACCTCTATAAACCTTTCCACTTAACAAATTAACTGCTTTCAACTTGTTAAATAAATATATACAAAATAAATTGTCTCGTTGCATTTTTACGAACCCATGAATTCTAATACGATTGATCCCGTATGTACATATTTTTTTTTTGTGTTTCTGAACTCTCCAAACGTGTCTAATGCTTTATAGATTTATACGAGACGAGACTGGGTCTATAAAAGTTGAATCGCTTGGAAATTTTCCCAAACTGTTTAATTGTGTGCCATAATGACGAAGGGCAAAAGGGCAACGGGGTCCAAAGCCGAACGGACCAAAAAGTAAACGAGACTCGCATACACCTAATTCACGACCTGCGTTGTTATAATAACGAGTTAATGTTTACATGTCATGTTCAGACGCAATAATGACGTCGTTTAGAGTAATGCTTTACAATTTACGACTGTTTGCTTTAAATATCGAAATATATGAATACGTGGAATCTGGGATGGATTTACCTCGTATGGAGTAGAACTGAGAGCTCCGCTTTGCAAATTAGTAATATAAATCACGCAAATTTAAGTTATATGAAATATTATTTTAATATCATCGATGAATGTATTCGTATGAAGAAAACTCCTAGAGCGCTGATACAATATTTTAAATATATTTTCCAATATTTATGGTTCTATATATTTAAATATATTTAGTATTAAAAAATTAAAATCAACTTGATCAAATAGTGAACTTGTACTATTTTTAGACAAAATATTGCTAAGTACATAAAACACTTAAAAGTAAATTATGTTCTAAAATTTATCACTGCTTGATCTACCCATTTTTATATTTTAAGTATTTCAACAAGTCATTATTGTTTGAAAAATTGTCATTAAAAATATATTTAAGAGATTTTGGGGGCTTAAGAAATGTATTTGTGTAATTAATTTGTACAAATATTCCAGAATGAGCTTAGTATGCTAACGCAGTCTTAAATTTTACCTGCATATTGTTAAATAGTATAAATTATGCTTGGCGATGAAGAAAATAATAAAATAATAAAAATTCTTTGTTAAAATAATACAATAAAAAATATAATTAAAAATATGTCAGATGATATTGAGATAACAGGCACTTATAAGCTTTCCTAACGACATTTTGCTTTGCAAATTGATGAGTCCACTGATTAATGGCAAAGCACTTATACTAGGTTTTGTTAGTTTCATTAATGAAAACGAAATAGTGAACGAATTTCAATGCTGCAAAGAGCTTACCAAACGATCGATAGGAAAAGATATCTTTGATTATATTTCGTCATATTTAGAAAAATTTATAATGCCATAAGAGCTATGTGTGGATTATTGTAAATTTGTATGGATGGTGCTCCATCAATGATAGGCTCATTTAAAGGGTTTGTGACACTTGCCGAGAAACAACTCACTGTTTTTTGCACAGAGAATCTCCAGTGCCAAAAATATTACCAACAGTATTAAAACCTGTACTATATCAAGTAGTAAATACGGTAAGCTACATAAAAACGATACATTTAAAAGATGCGTTAATAAAAACATTGCACGTCAGAAGTATGCAATGTTTTTATTAACGCCTGTAGGAATTGTAAATTTTTTTCCAAATGAAGGTTCGGATGATTTTCTACAATGTCTTCAAAATTATATTTGGTTTATTAAAATGGCAAATTTAGCTGATTTAAAAAAAATTAATTAATACCAGCATTCAAGAAAAATAAAATATGTTGTTATCCACTGACAAATTGATAGCCTTTCAGAAAAAAATAACTCTTTGGAAAAATCGCACATTAGAATAAAGTTTCATTCGCTAAATGATTAAAATTATTTTCGTTGTAACAGAACATTTAACTTTATTGGAAGAGAAGAATGAATGATACTTTCCTTCTCTAAATATAGAATATTATAACCGGAAATGAAATTCCTTTGCCACGATTGATACATTCAGTTGTGAACTTTCGTACCAAGAAGTAGAACAATTAGTTACCTTGTCAACGAGTCTAAAAATAAACTTTAATAATTTACAAATATGTACATGTTTTTTTAATTAACGTTTTTTGCTCTTATGCAATATTTTTAATTTATAATTACAGTTATGTCTGTATGTTTTTGTATTTTTTCTAACCTTTTGATATTGGTGCTCCACGATTTTTTCTTATAATCAAAAGTACTCCTTGAATTAAAAAGCTATAGAGAAATATTAAATAAAATTAACACGCCTACTGCAAGAAATGATATTTTGATATATAAACAATTAATCATGCCTATTTTAACATATACATAAAAAAATTTAAATTGCAGGTCATTAATAATAAAATTATAAATAATACATATATATATTACACATGCTTATACTGATAAGAAATACTTAATTATAGTTCACAAATACCAACAATTAAATAACACTGTCATTTTCATACCAGAAAATAATATAAAAATATTTATATACAAACACACAAATCTCATGTTTCTGAGATTAAAATAGAAACAACTTCAAATTTAAATATAACCACAAAATGCTAAAGCACTTATTGTTTGAGAACAATAATTTTATATAAATATACTTAAATTAGCACGTAATCCTTTATTTTATATTTCTTTTCTTTACTTTAAATTGTAGCTGTTCATTAGCTGTTCATACTCTTATTTTACTTTATTATATCCAATAACAAAATTAAAAATATGAATAGTTATAAACCAGTAACATGTATTGTATATAATAGTATGTTTTTTAAATGAATTATCGTATTTAAATAAACGTTTTATAAAGAAAAAGAGAGCATGTTCTAGGAACGGTTAAAACATATAAAATACTGTACATACCAGCAAAAATAATTTTAGAATTATTTAAACAGGTTAAAGAAGATAAGCTTAAAAAATATTTCAGGTAGGCGATAATAAATTAAGTAATCCATTTTTTCTCAGTAAAAACACACTTTCATGATTTGTGAGCGTAAAACGCCCAAAGTCTTTGTCTTAAGTATCACCGCGGGCGTAATTCGCGTTCGCGTATTAAAAGTTTATATTTGTATATAAGAAGCGGAATAAAGAAAAAAAGGAGCTGAACATTTATCAGAATAATATGATCTGGTTTATGGGGTCTATGGGCCTCTCGGATGAAAATTTCACAAGGAAAAGGGGTCATGGACGAGTCGGGTCGAGCACCCGACGGGCGCAGAAAAAATGAGGGAAAATACAAATCGAGCCCGGGGCGACTCAATAATACGAACCCTCGGCTTTGAATATCGCATTTTCCCCATATCGACGTCGTCGTCACCTTCGGAGACGGGCCCTTAAATCGACTGAATCATAATTTACACAATATGGACCCTATTACAACCCGTTCGGCCGATCCTTCAACGCGACCTTTATGTAAGGGCGGCATTACAAAATATTGCTTGTTCATATTCGACCTTTCTGCTATTTACACGTGCGGCCGGAAGACCGAGAAACTCATTTTTGTGCTTTAAATTACACACATTATGTAGATGATTAATATATGCCGGTAATAAAAATAAAACCACTATCTTAAAAAATCTCCAAGTAAATAGCATTCCTTACACATATAGATAAATATTCGAAGATTGTGAATATAGCGATTTTAATATAGAGGTAATAACAAAATATAAATTAGCTTTAATTCTCCTTAGAAAATATCAATGTGATCGTTGTCATTCTTATTACAATGAAACATGAGCCATTTGGAAAATGAGCAGCAAACATATAAATATAAAAATAAAATAAAGATATTTCGTGTAAATAAAAATCTCATGATAAGACTGACGCAAACTCTTATTTTAAAAAAGCACCGCTTTATATTTTGCTTTTCAATAATTTGTAATGCTTCTTGTGATCAAATTTGTTTTATTTTAAAAGTATAGGTGTATAAGATAGTTTACTGATTTTTATTTAATTTTAAAATAAACGCAGTATAAGAAGAAATGTGGTATAAAACTACAGCATAGAACTTTCATAGCTAATATAATTTAAACCGAATTCACTAAACTTTGTTTTTAGTGTAATAACTGTATAGAGCAAAATTGAACTGCATTATTTTTTTTAAAGAACCTTATTCTTATATATAAACGATTTACCTTAGTATAAATATTTTTCAAAACTATTATTCAATTTATGTATAGTACCTATAATTAAATAAAAACTATGGTTCTCAAGCTTCTAATATAAAACAAAACATATATATAACTCTTCAGATTCTTCACTCTGAAGTCAGATTACTCTCGCTGAAGACGAATTAGTTTTTCAAATATAAAAAGGCAATATATTATGCACTTTGTACTTGTTTAATGGAATCCGTAAAATATGAATATTTCTATATTTACAAAAAAATTATGTAACATTTTTTTTATCTTTCCAATAAAAATTATTAATTAATAGTACTGAGGTTTCATTTAATTAATCAATAATTTATTATATAATACCAAGTACTACTATGTCAAATAAAGTAAAAAGTGTCATTTAATTGTTAAATCAAAAATATAAATATCAATCATATCATTCTAATTGCATAAATTAGATTTTATTTTTAAATTCAAAAGATTAATTAACTTAAGTATTAATTATAAGAATCCAATTATATTTATTATTGGTACAAGCAAATACGTTATATTTAATAAATGAAAAAAATGAAGTATGGCAATACATTTATAATAGTGCACAAGCTAGCATTGACGAAAGGAAATCATGCATTAATTTAGAATTTAATTATTACAACGAAGCAAAGTTCATAGAGTTAATTAATAGTGGCAGCCAGTTCCTATATGAGGTCTTATAAAATATCACTATATACATATGCATATGTAAAAAATAAATAATAATTGATACCCGACCGAGTCTCGCCTTTAATTATATTTTTTTACAAAATTAGAACCACCACGAAATTATATATCGAAACAATACGCGCGTTAATTAAAAGCAAATTCCATATAATTGCTCTTATAACTAAATAAATATTAAAATATATGTATTAATATATAATAATATTTTATTAATACTTTTAAGTAAAGATTTTTTTTTAATTTTCAAGTTGAGAGTATTAATAGTTTAATTTATACAATTATCGTTAAATATGATTGTAACGTAATCGTTTATAATAATTGACTTGGAACAAAAAAATATGTGAGAATTATTTTAAAATATATTTAATAGGTAGAATGCGACAGGTAAATACCATATAGTACTTATCTATTCGTATGTATAGTAAACATATATACATATCATCCTACATAGATGTGCCCATCAGAATTTTCGAGGTTTTATTTTAATTATCTTTTACGATATTTATTTTCAAGATTAGAAAAATCCAAAAAAAAATAGTTATGTGATGATTTTTAAGAATTATTATTACATAAAACAATCACTAATGTTGATCTCCCCGACACCATATTAAATAAAAATATTAGGGTCGAACCCAGATCTATCAAGCATTAAACACCACTGGTCTATCACGCTGATTAATATCTGCACATGTATAATATTATATATATATATATATATATATATATATATATATATATATATATATATATATATATATATATATATATATATATATATATATATATATATATATATATATATATATATAAATATTTAGTTGTAGTTGGCAGAGGACCTGTTGATCCACAAGACGCCCATCACATCACATAAGATTAACTGACGATAGGTCTCCAGAGCCGCTTAAGCTAATTCACACTAAATAGTACTTTTGCTCCTTTTAAAAGTTTTGCAAGACTCACGAGACACGAACATTCCTATTGCCTTTATTGCAATCTTAAAATGAAAATGGCGGAAAAGAACATTAATGGTTTAGCCAATAATGGATAAAAGTTGATAATGATCATGTCAATGTTGCTGTACCTTCAATTTTGATTAAGGTCTCAGGCGACAGAGGTGACCATGAGGTCACCGAGGTCTGCTGTCGCTTCAAATAGTGTCATAATGAAAGATCTTATTGAATTACACCAAAATGGAGTCGACTTTCTAGACTTTTATTATTATTTTTAATGACAATCATGCAATTTTCACTCGAATATATTTTATATCATCATCAAAAAGTGTAATATGAAATGCTTTTTATTACCAGTATTGTAAATTAAAAATGTAATTATTATTGTACATATTTTACGTATTTAAAACAATATGAGAAATTAAATATATTTTTAAAGAAAATGTATAAGGTTAAAATATAGAAATATATTTTTAATGTGGTCACACTTTCTTTGATTCGACTCTGTAACGTGTCGATTCAATAAAAAAATTAATGCATTCCAAACGCATTCCGGAATGCGGGTATCCCAAAGATGTATCGTTATCTTAGGTTAATTCGACCCCAATTTATTATTTCGTAAGGGGTGGTGCGCTTCTCAAACTTGTAATAAATTATTATCGTCATTATTATGTATGCGCGTACAACTTTTCATCGCGTGCCAAATTGCGTGTAACTTATGGGCACAATATCAATCACTGACATGACCCACGTGCTGCGAATTTGGCGTTGCCCTCGTCAACGGCTGACAGGAGGGATGGCGGGTATTGATCTAAAAATTTTCTTATATTTTTCAACATATATGCACCGGAGATTCGGATATTATCGCAAATTTGCTTTGTCGCAAAACAAGACATACATATGTTGAAGTTAGAGTAGGGATGGGGGAATTATTATAACAAACTAAAAATATTTTTAGTTTTTTTTTGCTTGACTTATGTTATTACAATTCCTAATTATTTCATTGCTTTTTGAACAACTTTAATAAATAAATTAAGATTAAATCTTAGATAAATCCTCTTATTTATATAGCAAAAAAAAGTATGTTTCTTTTATTGCTTTTAGGATTCTTCTGGGAGTATCTGTTATAGTAAATATAAAATATTATCTTAATTTGAAGTTGACTTAAAATGACTTTAGGACAATCCTTTATTTATTTAACAATATAATAATCATAAACCATGAGCTTAAAAACAACTATTTTGATTCCGATAGCTCCCTTTTTAGACACTCAACGTTTCCGATAGCCAAATAATTCGGTAAACGTTTCATAAAAAAACAGTTTTAAGATTGTTCATTCATCGACCGTTAAAACAATATACGATAAACGATAGACTGACTATTTACCAGAAAGAACTGGGTTCGAATCCCATATGGACCATAGTGCTTTTTAATGTATATCGTGTCTGGGAGATCAAAATTAGTGATTATTTAATAATTTTAATTCCAATCGATCATAATAAATTTTCTTTACTTAGATTTTTCTAACCTCGCGGATGAATATCATGATGAATAAATAAAATCGAGCTATGCTCGACTATAAATAGCGGGTTGGAGCGGGAGTTCCAGGTGGCTACTTCGGCGATCGATAACCTGAAAGTTCGAATGACAATGGTAATAGCTGCAGGGACAAACGAATTTTTTCTCGTAGTTTTTTTGGCGTTAACCTCTTTGTAACGATTGTAATTGTTAGTATCGGTGTAATATAATATATTGTAGACGCTGGTCTTTTGTACTACCGAGATCTCTCTTCCGTTTTGTGTTGTGTGATATGTGAGATAGGTATTTACTTTTTTAAATTGCTTGATATTTTTTTTTATACTATGAGAAATATATCTTTTCGTTGTTCACGCGTTCGTTATGGTGACCTTTAAATTGTAACTAATATGGCAGGTGGTTGTAATCCTGTAGTATTTGTAATACATCTATAATTTTTTGTTTAAAATCATTGCGGATACATAAACCGTTACTATGAATAACATTTATTTACACAAAGGTTTGAACAGATTTTTTAAATATTAGATATATTTTCTATGTGCTGAAGTGCTAATTATTAGAGAATTTATAATACGACATAGCTCGATTATTATCCATTTTGCCATTATATTAATTGCCAACCATAAGCGTTCTGCTTGTGTATTATTTTTTTATGCTTTAATAATTATGGTATAGTGTTGTTAGAATTGTTGATGAATTTTATTAAACATAATAAGATAAATTATATGCAATTTACTTTATATACATATTTTAAGTATATTTATAAGAATAATCAAACGTTTAAAAATAGTTTATGATGTTTATCACGTTTTATTTTATATTAATGTTCAAATAAATCTTCATGGTGTATTTTGCATATATAAAATATAAACACAAGCTATAAAGATATCAAAATAAAGCTTAATTGTTTTACGACTTTTTATTGTATGTATTATTTTTTGTTGTTTAGAATAAATTAAAACCTCCATTAATTATCATGCATGGATTGAGTTCGTTTTTAATGAAGTGAACTGACCGCTTCTCTGTGATCATTCCCAAGATGTAATATAATACAACAATGTATGCATCATAAATGTGTATAAAAGTTTAGGGAGTTTGTAAAAAAGGCGAAGAGAATATTATTCCTAAAAAGGATAGGGAAGACGGTTGTTGGTTGGATATTTTCGTGTATGGTGTCAGTGAGTAGGTTGTAAGCGAGAATAGATGGTGTTTCTTTTCCTACTCTGAAGCATGTGACAGGTTTCGTTGCCATGTCGTCCTGCAAGCTTTCCTGTGGTGGTCTTTTTTACGCCCGACACCTACAAAACCCACGTCTCAGCGATCGAAAACATTAAGCATTTTGAATAGATAAATATTTTTATGATACAAATGTAAGAAGAAACGATTTATACAAGAGATATTTATAAATACATATTATGGGGCTGATAAGAATACAAGTGTTTATTTTTACTCGATAAGTCTAGCTTGCAGTGTATTTAAAATTGCTGTTGAAGCAACGTATATTTTTTAATTGAATCCCATCGAATTGTATATACGCTTTAATTCTATAAGTCGAAATAAAAATCGCTCAATGCGAGGTGAATGATTCTATTTAACAAATGTCACAATACCACGAGCAGAGTATCTAGAACATAAAAAATATTATCTATGGTGAAGTACGATTTAACTAGAAAGCTTGTAAAGTAATAAAAGCGTTGAGTGTAATGGTATAATTTCATTACATTAGGTTGTGCCTATTATGTACTTTCTTCAATGAAATTGTGAGCGAGCCAAATTGAGTAATTTGAGAATTAATTTAAACTCAATAACTCATGTACGCGTATTTTATAGTATATACATGTATCGTACCTGGTACGATTATTAGTATACCGAATATCACTAAAGTAAGCCTATAGCTTATATTATTACAAAAAATACAAATCAATCGTTATCTTGCTCATTGGTTATCACGATTCAAATATTACTCATTCGCGTTTAAATATTATAATAGTGCTAAAATTAAACCATAAAAACAATTCTGTACGAAAATATTTCAATTATAATTTTGAATCCGAATGTCGTGAGTTTCGTGACTGTGAAATTTATTATCAGATTGCAGTCATTTCCAAATGGTTTTATTACATTATAGTATGAAATTATTCGCTCGTAATTATAATGATACGATTTTTTTACCATCATAAATATATTTAAATCGTAAACATTAAAATCATGCATGCTATTATATGGGCTATAAAATGTGATAGCTACACTATTTTTACATATAAACAAGTAAATAGTTGTGTCGTTAAACATCAAACTTTATAAGTCTAGTTATCAAGTGGTTATTAATTTTATTGATTTAAAAAACTGGTATATTGGCTCCATGGAACAAGATTATAAAAAATAAGCTTCGTATTGATTTAACGTTAATAGAAATGGTTCCCCGCCGCTGTCGTTTCGTGTATAAAAAAAGTGTTGACACAGCAATCAATAAATGTAAGTCTGAGGTCGTATAATTAATTTACGTCTTTTCAAATTACATCGTAATGCACCATCCGTCGTCATTTTTTTTATCTCGAATATCCTTTCAAGTCCTATGATTCATCGTCAGGATATTTTTTCTTTCATTGTAAATGTACTGCGTATTTTCGTACACAAACACTTAAATTTTCGTAATACTTACAATATGAGGTAAGAAATATCCACATTTATATTTTATTTTTTTACTATGCATTAATAGAAACGTGCAGTAGAAAAAGCATGAAACTTGCTAAGCTATCATTAACCTAATTGTTTGTTTCGCAAAACAGGTGATCCCTTTGTATTTTGTATGTTCTGATTATTCTAAGAATGTATTAGCCGCGCACGGTAACATACCTTATGCTCATAATGAGTCGTGACTTAAGAGTGGTTAATTTACTGTGGCGATCATTATGCACAGAATTTAATCTCAAATATCAAGACAATGATAAATAACGTATTAAAAAATCAAAATAACTTATCAAAACTGTTTGCTTTACATATATTCTTAGAAATACTATGAACGATATTATTTTTAGATTGAGCTCATTTTTTTCTTGGATCTACAAAGCAAAACATTTTATATTTATATTTAAATTTAAGTTCGGTATTGTTATAGTCACTGATTCTGGAGAATAGGGGTTTTATATAGTGTTTCATAAATTTTTTTTAATATTTTTCGATATGATCATGAAAATGTTTTTAATTGATGGTATTAAAAATCTACTACTTTTTTAAGGTTAATATGTGTGTTTTCTATATTATTTGTAAATGTATTCTTAAAGACTTGAAGTTTATAAAAAATAATTAAAAATCAATCAGCACGATAGACGAATAGTATAAGTCGCTGACTATTGACTTGTGAGACCTGTGCTCGAATATATATGTTTGGGAGATTTAATTATAATTACGATCGAGATTTACCTAAATTTTGAATATTGTGATGATAAATTAAAATCAAGCTATATCGTACATATTAGGTATTAAATTTCTCCAATAATGAGCTACTGTAGCTCATTGAGAATATAATATAAGTATTTAAAAAATAATCTGGTGTTAAACTATAATACATCTTCAGCAAGCGTAAGTTATTATTTATTTATATGGTAAAATTACAGTTTTAAGGCCGCAATGACAGAAAGCCATTGAATATGTAGGTGTATACGTATCCATAAGTATTCGACGTTTGCCCTCAATTCTATGCAATTTTCTTGCTTACTTTAAATAAGTAAAGGCAAGGTTTGTCTTTATATTGTAAAAATATTGTTTCAGTTTTTCTTAAATTTATTTTAATTTTCTATTTAAGATTTTTGTAACTTAATTGCAATGACCGTAAAAAATAGTATTAAAATTCATTATTATTTAAATAGAATGATTAAGAACTGACCGAAAAACTATCCTGCGGGATCGGTATCAAAAGTTAATTATTTAGCGTTAAAGTTAATTATTTAGTTAATTTAAATCAGAGCCTTTATATTTAGATAATTTATAAAATAAGCCATCGTGCCATCAGTGCCGAATCGTATACTATTTTATGTAAAAATTGGCGGAAATGTGTTCATGTTAATTTATACTGTTGTTGGTGAGTCGTTAAATACTTTTCGCGTAAAATAAAATTATTGGTTTACAATTTAAAAAATGACATTTCCAAGATAACGTTTCGCGACCATAAAATATATAAAGCATAATCTCCGAGGCAGATAAGACTATAACAAATAATACATTCCACTGATGTTTTGCGATTAAAAGAAACGCTGATGTATGGAACTACTTTTAAGGGGACAGTATAAATAAAAACTTTTTGATAAAAGTTAAAATTGACAATATTTTTATCACATATATTATTTATTCAGTAATGTTGGTTTAAAATATACTAAACTATACGTTATTTTTAAAAAAAATATCAATTTGTCATATATAATATGATTAGTAAAAAAATATTGATTTGATTTTATTTATATTTTTATTAATTTACATTAAATATTTATTTCGTTATAATTTATGATTTATATATGATGGAATAAGTTTATTTTAATTGTTTTTTACTATATACAATGTATCAAATACGTATATATAATAATAGTAAAATGTAGATGTTTTCTAAGAAAGTTGAATCAAACTCAAACAAGCAATCAAAGGCCATTGTTTATACCAAAAATGAGTAATTTATAACTAGATTAATTTTATATTTCGATTGTATTTTATTTTGGTCTTATCAAGCATATTTAAGAGCAATATAACAGTTACCAAAAATTATTAGCTAATGAATATTTTAAAATAATCTTATAAATTTAGTTAAACCTAGTTTTAGTTTAGTATTGATTATATGCGTCATAACTAGGGATTCCAATCCCGGGATCCCGAACGATTTTCAATACCCGATGAGTCCCGGGATTATAAAACATAATCCCGAATTTTTCGGATTGGTTGATTTATCAAGTACAATCGAATTATTATTGACAACATCGTTATATTCGTGTACGAACTTGCGCGAGTTGCACGTGTCATCTGTGAATCTTTGAGGCTGTGAGTCTGAACGTGCTTTTTCAGCAGCAGGCTGCTTAGGAACCAAAATCAGATCAAGGCTAAATGATAAAACACTTGATGCTTTGATGTAACTTCGTGAGTTCTATTCAAAATAATGTTTTCAATTAATTGTGTCTATGAATGTACATACCTATGTACATTCATTGTCAAAAGTTCATTTTTTTCTTCTCAAATAAATATATAGCCTTCCCTTTTTTATTTTTATTATATTATTTTCTATTTTAAGTCCAAGACTAAAATTATACGTATTTTATACATTGTACGTTATAAAAAACAGATGTAAAAATATATTGTATTATTCATTTTAAATTATTTTTATCGATAAAATAACATGAAAATTATCCCGGGACTGGTCCCGGGATCCCGGGATCGACTAAATGCAATACCGAAATCCCGGGATCAAAATTTTGGCCCGGGATTGGAATCCCTAGTCATAATTATAAAAGTATCTTCGTAGTACTTTCATGACTTTTTTGCCATTCAAATATAAATAAATTTGAAAATAATGTCATTGTCAACATTGGTCAATGGTAGTATTACGCGTATTGCATACAAAATCGCAGACCATTCATCTTTCATGAATGAAAACGTGACGTGTGAGAATGCAACCGGTACTGGTTTCGCTCTCGAGTTGACTCGACGATCATTATCGAACGGCCAAGTGTAACCTTTATCGCAAATGAATGAAACAGGTGTGAAACCGGCCTTTATTTACTCGCTACAAAGTCACTAAAGCTTTAATCGTGAATGAGACGTTAACTAAACAAACGGACTTGAACGCTATCAATTACGTTATCATTATTTCGCCGATAAGGAAACCGGATACGCGATCGATTATTAAAGCGAAACGAAAGAGTAAAGTAAACATAAAATATAAATAAATTTAGATTGTGTGTTCGTATCTGATATTTTGAAACCGAGGCAAAAATATAAAAATAATTAGTTTCGTTACAGTTTTTTAAGGCCCTTCACCATGACACAATAAAAAATGTCATATAAATTACTTTCTCTGTATAATAGTTTATGTCGTGAGACGTTCTTGTTTGTAAATTCGAACGTGCGTGTGTGTTAATTAAATTAATTTATACATAACTTTCTTTCAATACACTCGCACAATAAAACTGATGTGTCGTTTTTCGCTTCGCCCTCGACGCGTCAACGGACAAGACACGTTCGGCTATAAATCACTGTCACGGCTATAAAGACATTGCTTATATCGCCATTAAATGCAGACAGTGGAGAGGATCTTAGACAAAAAAATGTATCGTCTATATAAATTTTTAACGCTTGCTATATACAATTTTATCGGCGCACTTTCACCGTCGAGTGGGTTCAAAGGAGGGTGACATGTGCAATTTCGCAAGATTCATGCCGGACAAGAAACTTTTATGAAAGGGGTAAAATATTATATATTTATACATTAATAACGACGGGGGGCGAGGTCAACGAATCTATAGTACATTCATATTTCTATCTCACGTGTAAATATACCAGGTAGCCTAAAAAAACGAACATATTTTAAAAATACTCCAAGAACTCCAAGCTTAAATTTAATAAACAAATTCTCTCTACTTATTTAAAAATGTATCGACTTACCGCCATTGCGACCCTTAGACTGAGTTTTAATAAAAAGAGCGTGCTTATCACAAAAAATAAAATCTTAATATTCAGATCCATCTTAACATATTCCAGTCCGGTGTTGAATAACACCAGTAATACTAATATTTCAAAATTGCAAGTCATCAAAAATAAAGTTATACAAATAATACATAATATACATCTTTGTAATAATCTTAAGAAAACTTCGTAATAGACTAGAAATACCAAAAGTCAAAGAAAATTGTCATTTTCATACTAGAAAATACTAGTAAAATATTTCACGTATCCACAAAGTGTCAAAGATTACGATAAAAAAACAATCTTAAATTTAAATATAAAATCGAAATGCATAAGCACATATTGCATTAAATCAGGGGTGGGCAATCGTTTCATTGAGCGAACCGGATTGATTATTTCTTGGACCATCTCGGGCCAAAGTCATAGTCAGATGATACTCAGGAAATGGTTGGCTGGATCAGTAACGCGTTAATTTTTATCTACGAAGGGGGCAAATTAAATAAAAAAAAAACTTAAATATAGTTCATAAGTAAAACTAATTAAAAAATAACTTTATTTAAACAATTGTAAATTAAGAAAAGCAGACTTTAATTACTTAAAATCATCATCTAAGAAATAATAAAAAAAAAAATCTAGCTAAAATAGGAATACAACTGATGTTTATATTACTACAGAAATTAAGATTGTTTTTTTTGGTTCACTCTGTGTATAAGAAAGCAGGTGATGTATTGAGTGTACCTACTACAGAGATGAAAACGCTTTAAAACCCCCAAAGCATAAATTCACACGAAAATTCCTCAGACAAATCACGTACGCTTTACGGGAATTCGAAAAAATCTATCGGCGAAATGTGTGCATTGGAATCTAAATAGAACCCCCGCGGAATACTATATTATATTTTACGCGTCGTTTCAGATGAAATTGTCGAAATTCAACGGATAATTTTTTTTTTTGTATGGATGTATATGAAACGTGTTTATACAAGAGTGAAAGCGTTTGTTAGCGATTGATATTATGTTAAACTCTCCTTCATGTAAATATGCGCGAGAAAAGTTGAATATGGGTTAGATTTATATGGGTTAGAGTTATAGCTAAATGTTCTATTATAGTTTTTTCTTCCTTAAATCAATATTTTGAAAATTAATTTTAAAATATATCAACCATTTTTTTTTTGATCGGGTCCGACTCAAAAGAATTATATGAATCATGTGAAAATACGCGCACTAGATCATCCATAATTGAACGAATTCAGTTTTACTGAGCAGTGAATTTATAATTCAATTGCTTGATATATTTATTTAGCTGAATAAGTAAAATTATATTTATATTAGTGAAAATCATTATAATAAAAAAATAATATTTTAAATTTCAAGCATTTTTGTTGATTATTTATATCTTTCTTTTTAAATCTAAGGTCCAAATTTGAATGAATTAAATATATGCTATATTATATAAATACTTAAATAAACTTAGTAATAAAAAACTGTTTTGCTAGAGCTTTAATTTAACTAATACTAACTTTGAATTTAATAAAATTATGTATGATACAACAATATAGAATAAATAAACTATTCACAAATAAAGATGAGATTAGAAGGAGTATAAAAATCTCCCTAAAAACGTAATACTATTGCTTAAAGCGCATAGAAGAATGTGTTTAAATTTAAGACGTATCAAGTAAATGTGTGCAATTACAACGCATGAGCGTGTTTCGAAGCAAAAAACTGGAACTAAAAAAATGCGACATTACTATTTCATATACTCAAATATTTTATTAATTTTCTTTATATTATTTTGAAAATTAATTGTGCTTGGATTACATATTATAATAAGCTACCAGTCTACAAAGAATGAAGATGATATTACGCTACATGGCTATATTATACCTAATAATAAATATTCCGCAAGAAAGTACATGCTAAAACTTCTTGTTCTCTGAATTTTACAAAAGAAAGTTATATATCTGTTAAATAAATATATGCTACTTTTTTGGTTTATGCCTGTAAAACAGTTCCAGGTTTACATCAAATAGTTAATTAGGCAAATTTATAAGTCATAAAATACTGATCTTTACAAATGGTCTAATGATAAAATATTTAAATAGTTAAGTATATTAACAAAATGTTATCAATGGCTCAAATTATCATAAACAATATCGTCAAAAAAATAGTACTATTATCGCGCACCATGTTTATTTTTTCTGGGAGCAATAATAATATAACCATGATGCTCATCATTTAGAATTATTGCTGACAGTTATTGAGACAACATATTTGGGATGCAGCAGGTACAATTCTTTTGAGAATGAAATAAAATAAAGAAATGCACGCTCCGTCGAGCGTAGTCAAATGAAAGACATTTTAAATTGTTCGACGACGGGAATGTAGCGACGAACAGTGGAAATATCCTGTTTTCAATCGAAGGATGTCTGGATTTCGAACACTGGATTGACGGTAAGGATCACAAAAATCCAATTTTGCGACAGATGCATATCTGCCTGACTGCCGCTGAATATGCACTCCCATGTGGATAATACCGCCGTCGCATCCAATGTGTATTTACATTGTATGCAAAAAAGATTTGAGACTCGTATTATTATTTTTCATAATTTTAATGAGACAAAATAAGGTAAAAATAAAGCGTATCAGATGTCAGTTTGTACAAACGGTCGAGGGACCCTTGATTATGCTGATGTTCTTTTTTAAATATTTATCAGGGCCGAAATAATAACTTGATGCGAATCGTACGCGAGTTGGCAAACCGTTGTAGTGTCTAGACTAGGGGTAGGCAACCTTTTTAGAATCGCGTGCCAAGTTCTACTTTTAATTTGAATCGGTGGACCGCATGTATAAATATTATATATGAATATGTTATTTAAAGAAAATGTCAATGCGATTTTAGATAGGCTACTCATAAATTGTCATATTATTTGCTTAAGTTTTTAGATATTTTAACAGACACTAGTTAAACCAGTAGTTTCCAAATCTGATGTAGTGCTAATTTTTCAGAGGAATCGGTAGTTACAAAATAAAATTTAAATAATAAAATACGATTCATTATATGTATCATTAAGATTTACAAGTATTATGATAAATGGCTTGGAAAAACCAATGTGTTTGGTTTGTATGAAAGTTTAGGTTGAGGATAGTATGAAACCGTGTTATTAAATTAGCATTTTGCAGTCTAAAAACATTAAAAAATCCACAGGATTGTTTAGATCAGAAAATTAAAAGAGCTTAATAATCAATAGCAAATGTACAAAAAATAGTTTCTGTCCCATAAAATACATTTCTAGGAACGTATCAAATTTCTTACATAATCGCAAATATAAAAAGCTTTTATATTTTGTATACACAGTATGTTTTGCTAGCAGTTATTTATTTAATATGCAGAACAGTCGTGACAAATACCGCTAGCTGAAAATACAGATGAAAAATGAAAAGAACTTTAAAACTTCAGAAATAGAAGCAAAGAACTTCAGAATGGAATCTGTAGTTCTTATAAATTCTAGGTTTGTAAGAGAAAATTTTAAATCATTTATAGATAACATAAAATAAAATAATTTTCGGATCTAAATATTGATCTTATTTATAAATTAAAGTAAGTAATTTAGATAAATACATTTATAGGTTTTTCGCCGACTACTACTCAAATTGCGTCTATAATAATCTATAAAACCGTTACTAAAATTTAAAATTGACTTAAACTATAATATTAATATTTTTATTACTTTTTAATACGGTTTATTGGGTGGACAAAATACTTTCGCGGATCAGAGGTTTCCAATGTCTGGTCTAGAGTAAACAATGCCGGATATATTGGCGGGTCGTGCGAGTTCGTCTTTTCGTTTTTGTCCAAATTAATCCTGGAAAATCCTCTGAGCAAGAGTAAACAACACCTTTATAGAAGTAAAGACGCGGCGACAAATCAAGATTCAGTTCGCGAAGGGTAAAACGTTAGAAGATAGAGATTTTCGCATTTAGGCAGTGCTGTTTGTAAGGTTAGTCGCGTGCTCGAAATTGGCTTCTTATACCGTCATAACTGCAGTTGCAATAATGCACTAGACGTTATCTTTAACCGCTCGCAACTGCTATAGCAATTTTGTCAATCTTCAGAGCGTTTCAAAGGAGCTCAAACGTAATATTCACGGTTCTGTAAACACGTAAATCGCACCCTCTGCCACTTAGCGAATGTCACGGCGACTCGCTTACCTGTGCACTGGAGAATACACAAGTTGAGATAAAGATATAAGAAAAGATTAACCGTTATATAGTGTTTTGTTTAATGTGTTCATTTTAAGATTAGATGGTTTTATTCACCTCACAATCTAACAATTATAAACGGCATATGGCATTTAAGAAATAGCTAGAAACTGTAAAAAATAATAGAAATAATATATTTACATAATCTTTCTTAAATATCTAATGGTACTTATAATGGTACTTAGGCCAGTATATATTTCTTTTTGATCTGGAAATTATTTACAAAACATTCCATGTCGAAACTTTGCTTAACACCAACATGTTTCAACTCATCTAAATTGTATAGCAAAAATGTTTATAATGCTGTTTGTCGGAGTAAAAGTGGAAGTTGGGACGAAAGAGAGCGTTTTAATTTTGTTTTCAGCCAATAGTAGCTGTATTTCTCTATTTAATTTGCTATCATTAATGATATATTCAAGTATATTTGCCCATTAAATTTCATGTATAAACTGAAAAAACAAGATATTGAACCAAATTATCAAATCATTTGATATAAATGTTAATTTGAATTATTATTCTTAATATGCTTTTAAAATATCGATTTGGTACTCAGAAATCTGATTAAATTTGAAAAGTACGTATTTATTTTATTCAATGTACAATTTTGCCTTAATATTATTTTTATATTTTTTTACATTGGAATATGTGATATTTTTAATATAAAAAAACTTGTTTAGAAAAGCACAATTTTTCTAATAATTGAGTTAATTTAAAACATTTCGTTTTATAGTGTTTTATTTAATTTTTATCATAATGCTCAAATTATTATTAGCGAATTCTATTTTATATTTGGTATGGTATAAGATTTTTAACTAAACTTTTTCCATATTATTATTTATTGCTTAAATTCTAGTTCTCGATAAAAATTAAATTTCAGACAATCGTCGTATAAGTCAATGGTTATCTGAAGTTCAAGTAGCAAAACCTATTTTGAAGCCCGTGCCCACCGTAAAAAAATATTTTGTGTGTATGGTGATATTACAAAGAGATTATATAATACGAAATTTTTGAACCTGGCCAAACAATAACACAAGCATATGTATGATCAACTAGGTCGTTTGCACGAGGACGTAAAATAATAAGGCAGACAGTTGTCAACAGAAGTCAAATAGTTCTACAACACGACAATGCACGTCCCTGTGTGGCAAAATTGACTCTCGATTAAATCAAGGAACATGTCTGGAAGGTTTTAACTCATTGCTCTTTCTGACTACCGTTTATTTTGATCGATGTAACACTTCCTAGACGGAAAAAATTAAAATGCAGACGACGGGGAAAGGAGGCTATCGAATTATTTTAAATCAAATCCTTCAGCGTTTTATGCTAATGGAATTAAAAAATATCTTGAGAGGTTTTGAGAATGTTATATCTTCGGAAGAAAAGTATATTTTAAAATTTTAAAATAAAAAGTATTTTAAATATTGTGTAATTTTTAAATTATATATTGTTGCTCTTGTCAAACAATTCAATAAAATAAAAATAAGCGTTCTTAATTTTTTTTATTTCATTAAAAAAACAACATTTATTTAGGGATTATCTAATATTTAAATTTATTTTCCTGATTTAGTAGTAACAACTTTGTAATAGCTATATATTTTATTTTATTTTACATAACATTAGTTTTATATTTTCGAAACAGTGATTTATTGCTAGTTTAAGTTGCAATCTATAATTAACCTAATTTATTAATTAACCCTTTTAAGAAATAAATAATTTGATTTTAAATTTAATAACTGTCATATGTTAAAAAAACTTTAATAGATTTTTCCTGGCAAGCAAAATATGCATTCAGATTCTACATTTAATGGTAGAATTGTTTTAGAGCATATATTAATTATTTTTTCATTTAAATGCTTATATTATATTTTTCTTATTCCTAATTATATATACTATATGCATTTTAAGATAATTCAACAAATTGGCGTTTCGATAGCTTCTACACAGCTTTCAAGTAGACAAAATCAAGATGAATTTTAATTAAGCTCAAAGGATTATTTTACTATAGTGTTACGTCAAACGCACAAGAAAATTATAAACTGCATATAGCACATTTACTAATTAAAGTTAAAATTGCAGATGAGTTTTACATCCTTGGTTCTTAATTATTGTATAGAATCATAAAAATATAAAAAAATAACATTTTACAATAAAGAAAATCGTTACAGGAGACATGTTAAAATGATTACACAAAAAAATACAAAGCAGTATACACCATGGAAATATAAATCTAGCTTTTGATACCCAAGACATTTGAACTCCAACTCATTTAAACTCCAATAAAACCATTGTATAACTTTGCTTTAAAGGGCTTGCTGCCACTGCGACAATCAATATTCAATATAAAGAGAATCTTTAATTACAAACAATTATTCAGACACATCCTAGCATATGCCTGTGAGGTGTGAAATAATACCAGTAGTACTATATTTTTTCGAAATCATCTAAAATAAAGCTATAAAATATTATATAATACACCTTTTTACAAACAATCTAAGAAAATTGTAATTTTTATAATAAAACATACTATAAAAGTAGTTCACGTAACCACACTTACTCATGTGTCGAAGATTAGGATAAAAACCATTAATCTCATGTGTCGAAGACTACGATAAAAACAACATTAAATTTACATAAGAGCACAAAATGCCATCGCATATATAAATGTAATGGCTGCAGAACATATTTAAATTAGTACCTAATCCATTGATTTTTTTTTCGATTTTATTTTTTATTCCAGTTAAATTGTAAAATAGTTTGCTAGTTTACCCCTTGAATAGTAATCATCAACTCTTTATTTTATATTTTTATTTTTATAATAATGTATCTGATAACAATAATTTAAACATGAAAATGGTTTTAAGAAAAGAGAAGATTAAAAGTTAGTTTTAATAAAAATAAAATTAATGTTTGTTATAGATCCCTTCAGTGATCTTCAAATATTTTTTTGTAAATTTTCAATCCTTTCACGCTAATAAAAAGTTCAGTTGCCCAAATCCGAGTTTAAAAGAAAACGTTATTTAAGCATGGGTGGATTTGGCCTTGGTATTTAATTGAAAGTTGGCCTACTAAAACATGGGAGTATGTAAGCCATTTCAGACTGTAAACTGCTTACATACTGCTTGGCTTATTTGTATTCTTAAAACTAAGAAGAAAAACTTTCACACACCATGAACTTTTTTGGTATATAAAAAATCTCAAAAACTGTGGACCGCGTGGTTTTGATAAGCAAACAATTTGGTTTTCGTTAACTGTTCCACACTAAAATCCATTTTAATTTAAAAAATAAAATAACTTACGGTTTGATGAAGAACTTGCAATTCGATTTCAAACGTTTTCCGACCTAGCCCTTTCAGGACTGATCAGATTGACTAAATCCATCGCATCTGAAAAAACGAAAGTTTATATAATTATTTCGCTGGTTATTGATCGCCGGTATAAATAATTTTACACTTATATAAATATTAAATTATTTAAAATATTTTAGATTCAGTTTGTTAGTTGACATAAAACGAATTGTATCGCGTTTGATTTTATTCAATCTCAGTTGTTATTCGACGATTCGACGCGAGCTTAACTCTTCCTCGCGAAAATCGGGAAAACCACCCCCGACATATGTACATACACGTGTACGTCTATTTGCATACGTACATTGTATCTTAACGATTTCACTTCAGCAATCATGCAAAACGGAGTAGATTCCGACATTTATCCTTGAGTTGTGCTGAACGTTGTTTACCCTATCTAATACCCGTGGCGAACTAAAACCACATCTTCCCCGGCGATTATCAATCCTGTCATTGTTTGTGAAATCAATGTTTGCATATAAACACGTGCTTCGTATCACGTTTTGACGGGATACAATATCACTGTATACCGCTCGTGGGGAATCATCTATCCAACTATCCGTGAGCTCATCCTAAGCATTGTTACCCTGAATAATGCAGTGAACACATGATTGTGAATATAATCTGATTTTTGAATTGCTACTAAATTAATTGTCGTGGGTAAAGCTTACTTATTCTTAAACCATTTGAACGATGGCTACCCTTTCCGGTTCATATTGTTTATGATCCGGTTGTTTGTCTAGTCACTTCCTTGTTAATACAATAGAAATAATGCTAATTGTACACACTAGACTTAGTGGACAAATTTAACTGGACAAACATTAACTACATTCAAGAGAATCTAATTCAAAATAATTTTACTTAATTTTTTAATTTTTATATCTCTATGACATTTTTAGAATCACCCTTTAGTTTCAATTAGTTTGCTTTAAGCAAATTCAGCATCGACTTAAATAATATAAATTATTTTAACCAGAGCTAAACATCGTTTTTAAGTGATGAAGAGCTATATTACAGTTTAGTTAAAATGAGATTATGGTCACTAAATCTAATCGCTTCTAGAAAAGCTCATAGAGCCAGAGGTGCGCAAAACCGCATCACAGCTTTTGAAAGTTAAAAACAAGTTTTAATCTTTGATGCGGTTTACCGCCGCACACGTTCGCGTGCTCAACGCCATATGAACAATAAGATGTATAACCACATCTAGAAGCACAGCAAAATGTGCGGATATATAATATTATAGAGTACATATCTACATACATAGATTCGTCCCGGTGCTGTTCCGTCAGGACGTCGGTAGTAAATTTCTCCGGGCGTGATTTGTGTACAAGCTGAAACGAATGTGCGTCGGCTTTTTTTATGAGTCAACTTTAAAGCTTTCGTAAGCTCGCAAGTCAATTTATATAAGGGAGATAAGTAAGGGCCAAATGTATGGCCGTAAACTCGGCGAGGGGTGAAACACACATATAAAAAGCCCAAACAGTGTGCGGCAGTCTTTTCCGATTCGAACCGAGAGCACTTTATTCTCAGCCACGTATTTGTCTAAATGTCTAAAAATGCCCCCATAGTGCCGCGGGGGGTGCGCCCCCTACGAACTCCACAAAGATACAATAAAACAAATTTGACCAATCATACGAAGAAGCGCCCCAGTTCGCTCCTTGCAAATTGTGATTCATCTTATCACGTATAAAGATTATTCTTATTTCTCGTCGTTTTCCTCATCATTGAAGATCGTGGTCTATTCTCCCTCATCTTTTCTTTCTTTGGTTTTGAACTATCAAGTAAATTTTTACAAAGTCTGAATCCAACTAAGCGATCTAAATAATAATTCAATTATTTTCTAGATATATGTCAATACAATTGAAGTATAGTTTTCGAGAAAATGTTCCTTAGCTGAAGCTCTTGAAGAAAACCAGATTAACTAATTGATTTTAAAATTATCTGATATGCTCTCACTTAAGATATAAATATTTTGTTGAAAGACAAAGTATCTACAGATCTAGACAATCCGGAACCCAAAACTGGAATTTCTCGAGAATAATTTGATTGTCGATAGCACCCTTCAGTAGTTTTAAAAAATGCAACTTTCCGCGAGAACTCAGTGAATCGTATACCAGCGCTCCTAAAAAAAGGTTGGAATACAAGAACGAATAATAACCGAATATCTTCTTATAAAAGTATCTTAAAAACCTTTATAGAGAATTTAATTATTTGAGGATTTCTAATTATAGATCCTAGTTCAAAAATGCTGCGAACTAAGCTGACGAATCTCCAAAGTGAAATGCGTTTATCATAAGCATATTGGGAAATTTATCGCAGACTTCGTTTACGTGCAAAGAGAATATTCACTTGCTCTCAAAATTGATTCCGAGGTTATTAGTGAAAGTTTCTCTATACAAAATGACAATGATAAATGGAATTTTCTGTCAAAAATGTTTTAACCTAAATCTTAGTAATAATCTGATGGCAAACAGGATCGATAAAATGACACATATGGCACTTCCCGACCCTTTCCGGCAGACGGTTGCCGAAAGCCCATCTCCATATAAAAGGGCAAATCATCATTCAATCGATATTTTTATAATCAATAAAAAGTCTGCTAAAATATTCTAAAAATAATTGCATAGTTGCTAAATTTTGAATAAGTTTAAGAAAAATATCGTGAACCTGTTTTTCTATTTTGTAAAAATACAAAAATTAAAAATTTTGGAATGCAAATTAAATCCAATATAATTTAAATGTAATTTTACTAGCACAATGTTTACCTTTTCTATTGAATTTAATTTTTATTAGACGCAGCATTTTGAGAATCATTAGATTAGGCTATCTTATATAGTTAATAAAAATATAAACATTTACTTATATAAGAAGAATATTTTAATACTCGTTTTGCTTTAAATTCAATATTGCAGAATAATAATATTTAAATATTTTTTATAAGATGGTATTTATATTTTAATACCTCTTTTCATTTATATACAAAAGTGCACTCTCCCTTACGATTACAAGATTTATTCAACAAATTCCGATGATACTTTATATTGCTTTGTGAAGGGGAAAAAGCATAACCATCTGCACTTATTTCAACAAGATACTCTCATATTTTTACAATCCATTGAATGCAAGCTTTCGTGATATTGTATAAAAAAATATCGATTTGTACCATAGAATCAGATTCACGAGCATTAAGTATTAACTTGATTAATTATAGGTCTGAAGCACATAAATTACGCATACGGCATAAAAACAATTTCTTCATTTCGTTCGATCGTTTATTTATTCCGGTTATCTCGTATACAATTCATGGAATATTATATACGATGATAAATTATTGAAATCGGGCATTGGCTCTGCGCGGAAACGACTTTTAACCACGACATTGAACCGAATTTATTGAAATCCACCTTTGAGTTACTCGTTTTTTGCTGTCTATGGATATGTATATTTCTTCCTTCCTCCCTTTTTTATAGTCAACTTTCGCATATTGGTTCACTTTAAAGGACTACTGTAAACGATACCCACCGAAGTAGTATGATAGACTAGTAATGACACGTTCATACATATTTATATTTAGAACTCGAATACAACCGCTGTTTCTACATTTTCGAAAATACTGAGTACCTATTATTTTTTGGTGTGGGATCTAGGCTTGTATAGGCCTAGATCCCACTTCTACACTTGCTTCCACTTCTATTCTAAAGCGACCATACATTGCTTACACATCTAGGAAAGGCCTTTCTTGGTTTAAAGATACTGTATAAAGACCCACCGAAACTGCTTTTTGTATTTTCGGTTAAAAAAGAAAACGAATCAAATTTTATGTTTCAATCTATGTCGAAATGATTTTTTTTAAGTAAGTTGAAAATACAAAATGAAATATATGAATATAAATATTATTAAAATATACTATGTATGGGTTACTATGCAAATATCTGTATGCTTATTTAACATGTAAGATTACCCGAAAGACCTGGAAAGATCTATTTCTATCCTGTTTGGGAGATCAAAATTAGTGAGTAATATATTATTAAAAATCTCATCGATTACTCTTCTCGAGGTTATGCTAATCACATGGATGAATATCGTGAATTTTTTTTTCATAAACCAAAAAATCATTACGTTACACGTCAGCTAAAAGATATATGTTATACAACCGATAGTAGTAATGTTTGCTTAAGACAAGGATAACATATAATAGTATAGATGTGTATATTTTTAACCCTATAGAAAAAATGTAAAGTTTTCAATTAGATTTTTTATTGACTTTCTGTACTAGGATAAACTTATTTGAGACGAAACTTGGGTGAAACTGATAAAATTCGAATGTTTGATGGATCTCTAATATAATACTATGCACGTACACAATCATGTGAATGTAAAGCGAATCGTTAAAATCTTAATAGCTTTTCGCAGAAACGCGCCCCTGGAGACTGACAAAAATTTAAACTACCAATTAAAGATACACGGTTGATGAGATCAAAGGGTAACATTTTGAAAGTTAAAGCTGTCGAAGACGAGAAAAAGCATGCCTCAGACGAAAGGGGGTACGATGTCACCAGGGCCGTTAGAAATGTTTATAATTAACGGTAATTAAACGGTTAACTTGAATTTCAGTTAAACAACTTGAAGGCAGGCAATTATTTCTGCGGCGGCGTGAATCTTTGTGTTTATCAGAGTTGTCAACAGATTATTTTGTTTGTGGAAATCTTATTAATTATATTTTTAAGAGCCACTTTCCAATTATTTAAGCCTGACGTTTTTAAGTATGAAGTAGTGTTAATCTGCTTTTTGAAATCGCTTACTAATATAATTTTTTTTTTTTACTATTCTTCAACTTGATATTTCGCTTTCTGCCACAGTAATTGTATATTGATTACTATTGTCAGTGATCTATGAATCGTATTCTGTGTAGTTTTTAACTTATATTACAACTTCTTTAATCATCAATTATTAATTTTTACTGGCTAGTTGTAAAATACAAAAACACAATAAAACATACATATAAATTAAATTGAAAAAAAAACCTACGTATTAAGTATTTATATTTTTAAGCTATATTGATAATATATAACATTTAACTCAAAATACATTTACTAAATTGTTTTTTAATGTTTATAGATATATATTATATATACATATATCCTCATTATATTTTGGTGTGTGACACTTTTTATCTTGAAGCGCCGACACAAAACATTTACATATTTTTACTTATATATTTTTTTTAAACATTTATACTTTATAAGACGAATCGTGGTGTATTTAATTTATTACTTTTAATCTCAAATCATAATTTTGGCAACGATAGGAATCGTTCAAAAGAGTGGCGTTCATATACTGGATAAAACCATAATTTATCAACCTAAAATTGACAGGTATTGTATTTTATCATTTGTTACAAATAACTAATTTCACAAGATATATACAATTATATATTTTACATTTGATAATATGATATATTTTAAGATTAAATTGTGTTATTCTCGTAGCACACATTTTAGGTCAGTATTTATCTATGGATGCGAAATTGTATTTCACCTGCGGCTATCATTATTCCCTTTTTTCGTGGAGCAACAAGGTAATATACACAATAAATATATTAACTAGGCAAACTAAAATGAAGTATTTTTAACACGTAATCCGTAGGACTAAATATAGGATCATCGAGATGATAGTGGAAGGGAAAATATAAGGCAAGCACTAAATTGAAAAGGAAGCCCAATTCTGGCTTAGGAACATCCGTAAATTTATTTTCTAAATATATATTTGCTAGGTCTAAATACGCCTACATAACGTATATTTACTAATAATAAGTAATTTGCATTACAAAACTCAATTATTGTTAATACTTTTTAGAAATACTGTCGATGTAAGGTTACAATATAATCAAAAAATACTATCCAACATTTAATTAAAAAATTAATAACTGAATTTATCGTATTATTTATTAATAATTAATTAATTAATATACCTTTTTAATATTTTGCTAATTTAATTTATTACCTTTATTGATTAATAATAAATTAAACAGTTATAATCGATTATAAACCAGCATAATGTATGGCTAATATTTTTATGAAAATATTAAAAAGCAATAAAACGTATAATGATTTTACCGTATGTTAGACGTTATGTATACGTTCAGCTTAACTGGAAATTATTACATCAGCTGGAAAGCTCTTCAGCGCAGGTTTTCTATCAAAAGGTGTTTTACGGTCCAATTCGAGTACTGTTCGTGGCGGAAAATAGCGCGGCGCCCTTTATGCTCTGGCAAGTCTTACTTTGTGCATTTTTATATAAATTTTAAAACCAATTTCGCGCGTTTGATGTCGGGTGCCAGACGAAACGAAGAATAAAAAAAAAACAATTTGAACTTGCCGCTACATAGAATAGGTCAAAGGCAAATTGCGATCCATTGTCGGTTGTTGCAGCGCGCGCAGTTTTTCCATCGCATCGAGTGTTATCCTGAAATTTACCACCGTAAAACTTTGAATGGGTATTAAGGTGTTACTTATTTACTAAACACGTTATCCTCTCACCTGTGCGAGAGTTTCGAAAGCCATAAATACCCTCTTCAAGTGCGCCGAGCACTTACGGTATAATAAATCGCTGCCAACGTTCGCCATTCTTTTTCTTTCCCTTTTTTACTGCGCACTTACCATATCGTACGTGTAGTAGCTGCATAAGGGTCGAATCGATCAAAAATTATCCCAAAACGCTCTCGCGGAGCAGGCTTTTCTCGAAAAAATACGCGATACACTATAAATCACCCGATAAGCATAATAAAAGCCATTTCGGGCACTATTATTAAGTCATAAATACACTTATCAAACGTGTCGCGTTTAAGCGATCACGCCTATGTCATGTTCAATATATAAATTTACAAATTTATCTCACACGTCGATAAAATCGTTATTTATATAAGGTGACCAAGTATTTTTCTAAAATTTTTCACTTGATGGATGCCTAACGACCGTGTATTTAACCTATATGTACATATATTAATATCCCAAAACATTTTTAAGCATAACGAAAATCTTTAGATATACATTCTTTCAATGTACTCCTCCTAAACTTCTATACGCAGTCATATATCAGTATGCTTAAACCGAGTATGAAATGTTTCAAAGCCATTGTCATGGGAATACATAAAATGGCCTCGTTGTACGATTCAATTGCCTTTTCACTGGACTAAAGTATTATTATTGCTGTTTTTTTTTTTTATTTTAAAAATAGAAAAAAGTTTAGGGCTATTTAATAAAATATTAAAAAATGATAACACAAATCCTGCTATGTGTGGTAAATTAAGTGCTGATTTTAATGCTTTAATTAAACTATCTAATAACGATAAAAACAAAAAAAGAGATTTTCACACAATTTATTTTTAGAATTCATATGGAAATTCCGTATATGAAGTGTAAAAAATGAATTTATGTATAGGTCAATATTTTTTATATATATTATATATATAAATGTATTTTGAAAAATAAATAAAGTGACTCCAATCTACGATAGAGATTTATTTACCAGCATCAGTCGAAGTATTAAAAATCATAAATAATAGATAATAAATGATTCAGCAAGAAACAAGTAATGAAATCAAATAATTTAAACAGCTAAAACTGTCTTATATATATTTTAAGACTATAACAGAGATTCTAGTTCTGTCCTAAATTACTTATTGTTGATAAATTCATTTTCCCATTAAATAAAATGTTTAGAACTTCTCCGACATTGTAAGGAAATATCGATGATGACATTAATTTATCAATTTAACTTACTTGCGCTAAATTTTCTTTATTTACAATTTTTTATGATTTTAAGGATTTTAATAAAAATATACATACTGAATTTGAATCAATTTCCGTATGTTTTAAAAACTTTTTGATCGTTGCATTTGTATATAAAGTAAATAAAAATTAATTTTAAAAAACGCTCAACATTCTACCTGTTACGTAAATACGTTCAAAAGCAAAATTTGTCATCTGCCATTTAAACTAAAATTTAGTTAAGTATGTATATAAAATCAATTGAACGTATTAATCTTATATTTGATTTTTAGCAGAAATAGTTAAAAGTTTTTAATGTAAGGTTTAAGGGTTAACTGAGATGCATAATAAGATACGTTATGCCTTGTTTAAAGTGCAAAACTAATTATATATTTTAACATTTATCTGTATGTGTTGCTTATATCAAATATACATAATTTATTGAAAATAAATATACATATCTCTTTTTGATAATATTTTTTCTAATTTAATACAACGATTTTCGCGATCTCTAAAAAATAAAATTATGCAAATTTGCTTTAAAACTACTAATAAACCGTTATTTGATTGGGAAAATCAGGGAATTAAATCTCTGCACCTCTAATAAAATATTACTTACGATCGTATGAATGAACATACATATAAATGTTTCATACATAAGATAAGTTAGATATATACAATCTTTTGGTCATGAATGGCACACAGTCACGACAGTCGCCATTTTGCCATGAATATAAAGCAGTATCGCTAAACGCGTATCCTTCAATTGAAATATTCCTGGGGATAGGGCCAGCGGTGGCACACCTGTGGCGATCGGGCCGCGTTCGGCACGGTAATGGTCGATTTACGGGTCCGATAAGGACATTATCCCCCCAAAAAGTGTGTATTATGTAGGTATAAAGATCTTATTGTTCTTTTTGGGCACGTCCGTCCGCGCGAGAATTGTCCTTAATAGATTTTTATTCTGTTTTATTGCATGCGAAGGACGACGGTACGATCGGAAAACGAGGTGGGAAACTTTAACGTGCATACGTGTATTTCGCAACATCGTTAAAACACACTACAGACAATTTTGTAAAATATATAATTAAATGATAGGTTTTAATTTAAAATGCAATCCTTTTTTAATACTTAAATAGTTCATTGTCAAAATCAACATGGTATGTATTAAATGATATGCTATTGCTTTTAATATTAATGTTATTCAAAAACATTTTATGTCAAAAACATTTAATTATCCAAGAAAATGTATTATTTATTTTGCTAACTTCACTTCTGTTAGCATAAAAAACTATTAGTCTCATCAAAAATAATCCGTGATCCAACTACTACCAACAATAAAATCAATTCTAATATAAAAAAAACTGATTATGCACAAAATCAATTAACAGAAATACAAAAGAACGAAATAATAAATTTGACGTGGATCGATTTCGACACTTGAGTTATGCTCTTTAGGCTATAAGGAAGTAAATGCCATATAAAATGGATTTATTTTGTATTATATAATATATAATGTATTATATAAGAGTCGTACCTAGCTGTGAAGATTATAAAAATAAATATTGCAGACAAGTTGCATATGCCAGCAACTAATCTAACTGCAGAAATATATTTTATCAATCCATACAAAATCAAAAATCATTATCAAAATAAAACTATTATTTTAATAAATAAATAAATAAGTGTATCAAACGTAACACACGGTTAATGTGTTATTATCATGAAAGCTAATTTGCCTTATAGATTTTCGCGTTTTATTATTGGTAATTAATTTATTAGAATAAAAACTAATAACGGATGAATTAGATATATATATAAATTTACATTTTAAATCAGCATCCCCATTATCGACGTTTAGGTTTTTTTATTTAAATTTTACAAATACAGGTTAGTTTGTTTTTCACATTATAATCATCTATGTATAATAAATCATATAAAAAAACGATACCTTATAAAAAATAATAATACCTTGATGGCTAAAATATTTATTATATTTTTTTTAATAATTAATTTAATGTGTTATTTAATTATTTATTAAAATATGTTATAGAGCGTCCCATTACATAATAAACAATCATAATGTAATATGATTAGCGTCATATGTTTCTGGTCTAGTAGTCATATTTTGCCCATCTAGCCTAATCTATTTGAGTTCTCAAACAAAATCTGTCGCAACACCCTCATCAAAAAAGACCGAGGGCGATCGAGATCGACCTTGGAGTCAAATCTGTTTTGCGTATTTATATTATTTGTGAATAACATTTTAATATTTGGCAGTTGCCGTGCGGGTTCCCTCGATATAAACTACACGGGTTGAGCTGCTTTTTTGTGTTCTTTTATTTTATTTTTTGATTCGCGAAAGAGTGGACCCCGCGCAGCATCCGGCCTTTTGTCGGTGCGCTATAAGAAATTTCCTTTTATTTATTTTAGCGAAGAATAAAAATCTGCGCCTTACGTACGCCCGGCCAAATTGAAGGGAGACCACGTCGCAGAATAAAAAAATATAAAAAAGCCTTTCCGCACCTTTTGTCCTCTTTGGACCCTATTTACAAATAAAATCATACATCTGCCATATTCGATTTACATAAAACCCTTTTTCTTCTCGGACACGTGTAGTATTTAAACCCGAATCCCCTTCGGTCTCTTTTCTGCACGCATAGGTAGATTTGACAGGAAAAAAATCGAGAGCGTTCGCCAAATTCGGACTGAGCTTGTTTAATTTTGCAGTATGAAATTTGCATTCAGTGTTGGAATTCTGAGAGCGAACGCTTATATTCGATAGGGCGATTAAAATTCATGGCCATCGTCTGTTATGCAACATTATTGAATAAAAAAACATTTTCCATAATATTTTTGCGGCTATACAGATAGCCTCAAAAACAATACAAAGCTACTTTAAATATATTCATATTTAAACCTATTAAACATGATAAGTACACATAATATAAAGATTATTATGAAAAAAGTAATCGTACATACTATAAATCAGCAAAATAAAAAACTACAATTTATTAACGTGCCTAGATAAACTAATGAAACTCTCATTAACAACAGTTTGAACAAATCAGAAAGATTTTTTAGAAGATCGCATAGTTTTATTTAATGCTGCCAATTTTAATCCGGACCACGAGCTTAAGAATTTATATTTTTAAGCTATTTAAAATTAAATATGCTCTATAACGGAATGGCCAACCATCGAATTAAGGAGTTGCTAGATATGACTGTATGTTGTGCTCCTATTGCTTCACATTCCACTTCGACGTTACCCAGTTATATTTCGACAGTGTCTTCATTACCCGTGTAATACTTTTTGCGATATTTTGTTCGCATTTTATTACCCGTTTATTTTTATCATATCCCTGTTAAATCCAGAAAAAAACTAGTGGACTTATATCGTGATTTTAAAGCAGGGTGGAGTGTGAATTTTTTTATTGAATTTAATGATGAAGCATTATGTTTATTGTAATACAATATACATCGTCATCCCTAGACTAAGCACTCGACACGATATTCATAACTTTAAAAACAGATTTTTTTTCGCTAAAATAAATAAATAAATAAAAATAAAATAAATAAAATGAGACTATAACTCATATTAGTTTACGAGTAGCTCATTTATTAATTAAGAAAGAAAATACATTTATCAATGGTGAATTAATTAGGTCATGTTTAATTGTTGTAGCATAAAAAATGTCTTTTGGAAACATGAGCGAGAATTATTGCTAGAGGGGTTGAGAACATTGTGAGTAACATCAATAGCCAATTAAATAGCTAAGCAAATGATTTTAAATTTTTTGGAAAAACCCAGTGGCTTCCAAATTTTTCGAAATCTGAATCCAAATAGAAATATACAACAGAGTGACTGGTTTGCACCACATTGTTTATTCGACGAGTCTATGTTTAAAGTGACTAAATAATTAGCTTCCATGAATTGTCTGAATGGAACAACTACAATAAATTGATAACATTCTGAAGTGAAATTGACTAAAATGTGACACACCCGATGGTGTTAAGAATATATACGGAACGTGCTAAGGGCTAGGAAAAAAATATGATTTTTTTTAGAAATGCAAGGTATGAAAAGCTTCTGTTTATTCATTGTATTTTTTTATCAGTATTTACTTTATAAGAAACATTTCAATCTATCACGTGAAATTTATTCATTCTTCTTACTTAATTGTCTTTTATTTAGAAATGAAAACTGATTATCCTGTTTGATAGTTTAGTTACGGTATTAAGATTTTTCAATGTGTAAATTTGCTTTTACTGCAAATATCATGAGATTTTTAACGAATTTAACTCAAAACTACAAGGAAAAACAGTGCTCATATAAAACAACACTGATAAGTAAATTCTATATGATTCAGTTATGCAACATAGAGCTTAAATAATATTTTTAATTTGATTAAACACAATAATTTAGCTAAAAATCCTATAATATAATTACTAATATTTTTTTATTTAATACAACGTGAACCAACAAAAAAAACACATACATGTATTTAATTAAACCGCATAATTTCATATATTTTAACAAACATAACTACCCTAAATATGGTTTAACCTAATTTTGGTGCTTATTTTGATCCATCGTCAAATTTTGCAAATAATGTAAGTACATTAAGTATTAAATAATATTATAATTAATTAATGCAGTACTATCAAACGCAGTTCATAAACAAATTATAATTACTATTTAGTCATGTGGATTTAAATTTATTTAAAACTTATTTATGTTCGTTCAATATTGATTTTCTATTATATTTTTGTTATTATGTAATTATATTAGATATACATCTATTTTATATTAATATGTTAGTGCAATAAATTGTCTTACTATTGACCACTACAAAATTATCAATCAATAAAAATTTCTCCTATAAACATGAAAAACGTGAATCTAATAACATATAATTGTTTTTTCTGTATATGTAGACAGTTTTATTTTTATTTAATTATAATCACACATTAAATTCAGATAAAAATCTACAATTAGTTCGAGAGAGCTACTCTTTCTTGTTATAATACACGCATATATGTAAGCATGATTGAAGAGTTACTATGCTAAATAATTTATAGTTCACATTGTGTAGTATTGTATATAATGAATAGATATTGTGCATATCTAATTTTATATTTTACTTGATGCGTTTTCCTAATTGATTTAGTGCATATAACATCCAATTTTTGTTAAGCAAAATAATTTTGGATTAGTAAATAAATATATTACAATTACATAGCTAAATATTTTATTTAAATTAAATGATGAATAAATTTCATTTTCCATGAATAATAAATGTACAAAACATTTGTTTTATACGGCCATTCTGTACATGTTAGTCCGAATTGCGTGTCATCCGAAGGTTATGTCGACGGATCAGATATTACGGTTGTTATTCGAATCTCATTCTAATTTCGTAATATTAATCCAGCCATAGAAATCTTTCAATTTACCGAAAAAATAACAATGTCTAGAATTCAATCGCGTGCCAATCGTCAATAATAGCAGATGTTTGGCATTCCCAAAAGATTCACAATATTTTCTCGGTCGTAATTACATTATAATAAATTTTCATGTTAATAATATTATACACAAGTTATTCACTATGCATGTAGGTATATATTTGTAAGTGGAAGATATCGATGCGTGTTTTCCACAATACATTAAATTATTATACGTCCTATTTGTCCTTTTTGTAATAAAAGGATCTTAAAAGACGTCTGAGGTAGCATGATTATATATATATATTATCATTATTATAAGCTCTTTTGTTGTGATGTCTGATTGCTAATTCTATAACATATGATTAAGCAGTGGCGTAGAAATAAAATTATTTATTTATTACTTTTTCTTTAGACTGAGATTGATAATACATAAAATAAATTGAAGAGCATAACTCAAGTGTCGATATTTAGTTCACATCCAATTATTATTGTTATATTCATATAATAGCCCTTTCGTGTATGAATTGAAGCATAAAATGTTCATACTTTATCTACTAGATGGGTCTATGCATTAACAAACAAATCATACTGCTTATCAAAATGATCCTAAAAACATATAAGTATACTAATAAATTTTTGAAAGTGAACTCAGAACTAAATATATATATAGTAACAGATAATAACTTAATATGTAAATAATGATTTTAATATACACGGCTATTATTTTATAATGTATTGTATAAAATATTAATATGATTCTTTCCAATATTCAGTTTAGAGACCTGTATTTACAACTACAAGTGAAATTCGTAAAGATGAATCGAAAAAATATAATCATCACGTACTTTAATGCATTTATTGAGCTTTTGAGCAAGTATTTTAAATAAAGTTAGTATCTATATTTATTTTTAAATATTAAATTAATACAATTTACACATTTTCATCACGAGTTCACCTTTGCTTATGAGCCAACTCTTCATTTAAAGAAGGGACAGGTTTAGGTATGGTATGCGAAAGGTGTTTATAATCCCTGAAAGGCTTACATTTAGAAGCATTTAAGTCCGATAAATACATATATATGTAAGTATGTATGTACATACATATATATGTATTATACATGAACTAAGCAAATTGTTCTAAAGAGTCATTTGAATACACTTCAATGTGTAGTTCGATGTTCAATTTTTACAACAAAAGTACAAAAAACGTATGAAAAAGAACCTAAGGGTTATAATCAAATTTAAACGTAGGAAATATACTACAATTTATATCACAAAGCAAATCCCGTATAGTAAAAAATTTCGTCGCAAAGAAATACATAAATGTCTAATCATAAATGTATATTTTTTACAGTTATATTATGTTGTTTGCACAAAAAGGCTCGCTTAGTTTAAACAAATGGTAGGTTCAGGAACCGTGCCTTAGCATATTCGAGCGGTATTATACACGCAGAAAATTTACTTCCACATCAAGAACACTATATGGCAGACATGTTTGAGTTTAATGTTTCATACGAGGTTTCATCAATTTTACACTGCCAACAAACAGGATTAAGTGAAATAATTACACACATTTGAAAACTCAAGGAACAAGGGCCATTAGTGTAGGGTAGGTAATGCTGGAATTTTTTAATTAAAATATTTCATAGTATTTTTACAATTAACCAAAACATGTGACTTTTGTCAAAATTGCATTAGTAATTAAGCTACAACTCATTTAATACAAAATCAAAATTAAATAATCTAAGCAAATAAATAAATATTTTACTATATTAAGCAAAGAGATTGAAAGTATTTCATTCAATCAAATGTCTAATGCAGTGGTCAATCTTTCCTGTTTGACTTTTTTCTTGAGACAAGTTTATACTAATACGCAAAATCAGTTATAATACTGGTGGTGTAATATATTATAGTTATAAGTGGATCTACAAGTGTTAAACATTATGTAGATAAATAAATAAATAAAGCAAAAAAAGAATAAAGACCGAACAAATAAGTACATTTTTATTTTACCCCATAATTTAAACAAAAGCTCAAAATTTATTGAAAATTTTCAGATAAAAAATAATCTTTATTAATCTTTATCATTAATGGAAAAATAAGATCGTTTAGGAATGATAAAAGTCGGCAATCTTTTTAGAAGGCATTCCTTGTTGTTTCATATATAAAAAAAAAAAATTTTTTGAGAATAAACATAACCCACAACGACTAAGTAAGTAGTGAGACACTAGACTGAAATCTAATAATAAATCAATGTCAGCAATTTTTGGTATAAAAAACATATATTACAACTCACTATCAATAAATATCACACTGCACGACAGAATCTCGATTTTATATTAATTATTTATCACGATATTAATCCGAGAGATAAGGAAAATCTAGGAAAATTTATTCTATAATAGACTCACAGACGCGATAAAAACCAGTTTTTTCAGTTTTATACCGAATTCTGGTATGATACACCACTGGTCTATTGTGCTGGTTATTAAAAGTAGATTGTGTTAATATTAGAAATAAAATTAAGTAAAATAAAAATATATGATTAGTATAATATATGTATAATTATCATATCACCTCAAATATAAATCAGTCAGCTTAATGATTGTCAACTTTATAGAAAGGATAAAAAACTATGGTTTACTTGAAAACTATTTGAAATTTATATATGTACATACAAAATGGCTGTAAGTTTAAATATCTCCAAAATTTATACTTTTACACTGAATTTAAATAAAGTAGTAATAAAAATTCATAAAAATATGCATAAATATTAAAAAAAATAAGACTTAATTCTGCGATTAGTGAGTCAAGTTTATTTATTTTTAAGTGTCAATAATTACACTTTAAATAATCTTCCCCTTATATTAGGATATAATTTTATTCAATTTATAACATTATACTTATACGTAGGTGGGTATTGTGTCAAAGTGTCTTTTGTGTGGCACCGACAACTTTGTGTGTCGATGTGACGATATTAATGACGTTGAAACGCACAAAAAAGGGATATTCGAACACCCTAAGCCTAGTTTTGAAATTACGGTGCGGGTACAAAAGAACCAATTTTCCATGGGGCACCATGGTTGGGGATTTGGCTTTTTTTCCCCAATCATGCACGCACTGTGCACGAGCATTAATGCATACGCATCAGATGCGCAGATATAATAAAGTACGTACATATGTACATAAATTTCCATAAAAATGTACTCGGTTTGATATATTTCACCCATTAAACATGCAATTCCAATTGAGAGTTCACATTGATTATGAATAATTTATGCACTCGAGTGTTGTTGAAAAAAAAAGAAGTATGAATCATGTTATTCGAAAAAATAATCAATTGGTTTCAGATAAAAATGTGAACAAATATAATTTTTATCTACGTGTAACATGAAAACGTGTTGTCATATGTATTACTTACAGCTGGTTTAAGTAAATTGTAATAACATATAATTGTAAACTTGTGTTTACTATTTTATATTTTACATTTTAAATTGTCTCCCATTGAAAGAAAAATGCCGATAACTAATATATAAACTGTTTCACGGTGTCTAGTATAACACAATGGAACAAAAGTGCGCAAAAATTAACTTGCCACATCTTTAAATCTATGGTCCTCTTAAAGAATTATATTTAATATAAAGGTAACCAGAACGTATACTGTGAGTTGGGTGGCAAAAAAAGTCTTCCATGCCGTTAGATACATTTTTTCAATTATCAGTGATAATCCTTTGTTGTAGTTTATAATTTATTTTTCAAATATCACTAAAATGTATTAAAATAAAAATTAAATAAATATTATTTATAAAAATAAACCTTTTCGATGTCTGCTTCCTATACCTGGTCCCTATTTACGCATCTCAAATTGTTGAGGAGATTAGATGGCCGCATTATTATATTTGTGTGCACGGACTGAACACACAAAGGGTATGACATCCTTACATATTTCTATTTTGATGATTGATTTTCACCAAGTTTGGTTGATTTTTAGACTAAACACATATAGTATTTATATGAGTTGTTATATCTCATCTATATATTTTCCTGAATTCTACCATCGTCGCATTTCGTTTGAAGTGCGCAATCACTGAAATAATAATACAATACTATTTGTACAAAACTATCACATCGTGAAAGAACGCCAGTTTTGTACTGTGTGTGCGCTCTCCATTGTCGCCTCCGTGTTTGTCCTCTTATCTCAGATTTATCAGTCGGCAAACTGTTTGGTCCGACTAAGTTCGTCTTAATTGTGTCTCCCTCTCATTCTAGCTGGCTTTCTTTATTCAATTAGTGAATCACCTCTTCCGCTTTGTGTCGTAGGCACTATGAATTTTGTTCATTGTTTAACTTTCACACGGCGCAGCGTAATTGTGTACCTACAAATTCTCGATTTGTTTTACGACACTTGAGATTAGGCAATTCTCATTTTCGCCACGTAATTCTACAATGAACTTAAATAGCGTGTTTTACAAAATTGTTTTATTCTTAAATTCTGACACAATTCACACACAGAATGATTCACAATTCCACACATATTGCATTTCGACAAAATCATCGTTCAATATGTAATACTGGTGTAAAATCAATTCAGAAAAATAATAAGCAACGAAAGATCATAAAAAAATACAGGATCTTTTTGCCATGCTGTTTAAAATTCGAAGGATTTTATATTTTAGATCGTATTTTTATTATTTAAAATTCATAAAATTATTATTTCTTAAATATTTTTGTCAATTAATTTCTGTTTATTGTTTATTAAAATGTTTTAACTTACTAATGGGTCTGTGCTAATTTTGCAAATATGTTATTTATTTATCATTTTCAATATACAAATATAATATTCCAATTAATAATAAATGTGCTGGTTCCATTTTAGCTATGTAAAAATTTCGCGCACTGCAGCAGACGGATTCCGAAGCCACTCTGAAATTGTGTATTTTTTCGTCAACCATATGTCAAACTTTCAACAATTGATGGATTTCCACTGGCGTAATACTTTAGCGAAACGAAAACACGTCACACATACACCGTATGCTTTAAAAATTACAAGTTTCGATGCTCGGATTTAGATCACCTATTACACATATACATCGTATTTAATTATACTAATGGAGATCTATCTAATGTGTGCTTAATTTAACCTCAATACTTAGAAATGTATATAATAGTTGATTACATTTATGTGCTAATAATAGTGGGAAATGGGTCAAAGATGATAGAGAAAAATCTGGAGTTTTCGACAATCACTTACAAAGCCAAATTGAGGATTTATAAAATGTTTAAGTAGCACTATTATCGTTCAAATTCTTTTTATTAGTATTTTTTTTTTAATTTTTGACATAACTGGAAAGATAATTAGCGGTCTGTAGAAGGTAATATTGTTTTTTAAAATTATTATTTGAACAGATTTCCACTGAGTAGGAAAGTAGTTTAATCTTATCAATAGGATTTCATTTTCACTATTCTGATCATTGTCACGAGTGTCTTTCTTAGGAAATAATTTAAATGTATTATTATATTTAAATCATTTCCCAAACTCTATCGTAAAACCAGCGTAGTTTTATAGAGCTTAGATTTGAGGTGTGACCTCCATATAAATATTCTTGAGAGATTACAGAAAAAAATCCTCAGTTGTTATCTTGGTTTGTTAATTTATAAACATCTATATATCGAGTGAATGCAACTGTGTCACTATAAAAGAAACAATGAAAAAGAAAAGTGAGCAATATTTAAACAGATTAAAAATTAGCCCCAAGATACCAGTAAGTAATCTACTAAAAGACAATGATACAACCAAACGTAGAATTAAGCATGTAAATATATTAAAACTAACAAATACATTTCATTACTTTAAGCAATGTCATGACCACTAGCAAACCTATAATATAATAATATAATAAGATACGACTATAATTTATTTTAAATTAAACATACTATAATTTTATGTTCCAGTGGGAGACTTTCTACGTTATATTTTCTTTTTCTTTCCTCAAGTGCCTAGATGCTGGAAGAGAGGAGAAAGAAGGAAATATATAATATATGAAAATAGAGATGAGACTCTTAAATATACTTAAATTGTATATTAATTATTCAAAGAAAGCCATATATATTTGTTTTATATTAAAATTTCTGGTTTATATCTATATTAATTGAACTAAATTAACGTTCCACAAAAATTGTCTTGTATTTTTATATTTATTTATTTTTAAAATATTATTTTAATTAAAATAACCTCTAATGTTTATTAATATACGTCATATGCTCAGTGCTTATATTAACATAAGTCTTGCGCTCAATTGAGATTCAAGAATACATATATACCACGAGTAGTATAGACGTGTCAATAGTAGCAGCGCATTGTTTTATAATCTAATAATACATACCACATAAAGGGTTCTCTTATATTGTTTACACAGTAATAGTAGTAGAGCATATGAGTAAAAATACCTTATATGAATTTTAAAAGTGCAGAAATTATATAATTTCGTCTAGTCCTTAACACAATAAAAAGTTTTCATTAAGGCGCTTTCTTGATACGAATTAATCAAAATATAATTGAATTAAATTGTATACTTGTAAAAAAATAAAAAAATTACTTGAAAACGATTGCAATGATCCATTAAATCACAAATTAAATATACAGTTACATATATCTACACTTTATGTGTGGAATTGAATTGTACCAAATATTAAGCAACGATAATATGTGTCGATGCATATAATTTTAAAGAAAAAGTAAATCATAAAATATTATGAGTGCTGCAAATTAAAGCGTCATATAAGACATAAAAATTCAAAGTAGAACGCGTTCCTAATAATAAAGCTTGTCACCATTGAAGAATGTCTGCGCGAGAAAGAACCTCGAATTGCTCTCAAATGTAATTTCGAGATTTTTAGTGAAAGTTTTTCTAGCCAGATTTTTTCTATCGAGATCATACGAAAAATCTGATGCCAAACAAAATCAAGAATATTACAAAATATGCCACTTTCTTACAATAAAGTTCAGATGGTTACCGGAGAGATAAGAAAGAATCCGCAAAAAATTAATTGCATCTGAAAAAAAAATTAATTTAATTGCATTAAACTCAAAAATAAGTAAATGCTATTGATTATAGATATCATAATTCTTTGAAATGTACTATTCCAAAAAAAAAAAAAAAGACTATACACATCAATGAATCGTAAACTTTGTTCAGCAATGTATTCCAAATTACTATAATATACATGTCAGACTATTCGAAACTGTACAACATGTTTCAAAGTGCAGGCCAAATATCGGATAGTTGACATTCACAGGTTCGCGGATAAGCTTTTGGTGGCGGGCGCATAAGCCGCTCACCCCCACCGAGTTTTAAGCCTGATCGTTACGCTTGTCTGGAGTGGTCGGGTGTGTTCAACACTAAACCTCCGGTAGTTATTTGGTTTCGGGGAGAATCTCGAAGGCCTTTGTGGAGAGAAGGACTCGTCGCATTCGAACCACTCCCGACCCCATTCGAAAACGCCATTCACACAAAATGTCCCAGTTGAAAAACGCTTTTCGAAGAGTGTGTGCGGAATGGCCAGACGGATCCATCCCATACACGCGATATTGAAGATTACGATAGTAAAAATGAAAAAAAATGGCATCCGTGCGATCTGAAGATGCTGAGAATCGTCGTTTTTTATATAGAATAAGTGTATCGGTCATTGTTAGACATGTCATCCATTTATTTATATATTTACTGTATTATATCCGTATTTATTTACACTTCATTCGATTTGCACTTATATGAGAATGACAATGTTTTCATACGAAACGTCAAAACAGCACATTTTCAACTGACAGTTCTTTGATGGTGGTAAAATGGATAGAAATCAATCGACAATTTGTTGTTTACTGTTTCTTCTATTTATAGATGTTATAAACATACCAGTTGTACTGTTTGAAATCCACTCAATTATGATTTAGATTCGTTGTAAAGATTTTACTTTTACCCTTAAAGATTTTTTAAATAAGCTACAATTAAGAACAATACAGTCAGAATACTTTAATGTGAAAAAACTGTAAAGAACTGCTAATTATTTCGTCAATAATAATATAAAAATAACAAATACAATTAAATCAATTCATCAAAATTAAATTAGCACTTTCTAATTTTATCCCGATTCTCGTTAATGCGCGTCGATTAACTTCGTTTTACGATACTTTTACGAAACTCTTCCGTTAATTGCGAATCGGTGCGATTAAAATATTGAGTTTAACGCGACGCCGTTAAGGTGTGTAATAATGTGATTGAACGAAATCCAATCGACCATAAAAAAAGATGGACACGTTAATGGACCAATCTCTTACTGTGAACGAGCCCGAATCAATCGGCGATAATTGAAATTTAATTACGATCGTTCGACTCGAATAATTAGATCTTGGATATTTAGCTACTATGCATAGGTACATAAATACAATTTATAATACGCAATCCACTTACGCGAAAATGTCTCGATAACCTAATTTAAAAATTGAAAAGTGTACCGACGCTCTGTCCGCCTCTCTGGGGTGTCCTTTGGGTTGCTGCTGGAAAATGAGACACTGCATTAAATACGCGGGGACTGGTATAAATTCGCAATGGTAAAATAGTAGCCCCAAAGGTGAGTTTTAACCGGTAAGACCATAAATTGAAACGTACGTTTGTGAGTGTTTATTTTTATGTATATGCGTGAATGAAACGAGAGGATTTTTTTCACATATTACATATGTATTGGATGAAATAAAAATGTTTCTAAAAAATAATTCAATTTATTGTTAAACAATAATAATCTATAAAAGCGTTTTCAAATTGCAAACATTTCTATGAAGTTTATATCCTTACTGTGAAAAAAAGTTCTTTATCTTAGCTTAATTTTTTCCATATAACAATTCACTGTTATGTAATGATTTATGTACGTAAGTACATTGAATTCCACGAATTCAGACTTTGATCAGACAAGACTATTAATTGAAGCCTCAAAGCTTCGCTACATAATGGTCGTTGGGGAATTCATGACAGAACTCCTACAATGAGGTCTAAGTGCACTTGCACTCGTCCGGATGCACTACGAACGCGAATTGTCGATAACAATACATCTGGCGGTGTTCACGCTTCCACCTTGACGGAGGTCCTGGAGAGCAGGAGGAGCAGTCAACTCCTCTAATCCAGAACTTTCTAACAATTTAAGTATGTCCCAAACAATGCGCCTGGAACGCTGTGTAAGATTTTACGTGACGGGTATACGTTATATGTGACCGAGCTAGGGTTGTCGACCAATACTGCAAATGGGGTATTAAAGAAGCAATTCATTTTTTTTGTGTATTCAAGTAAATATACCAATACATATAATATTGATATTCTGGATTTTTATAACCGTAATATCAGTAAATAAACAATAAAAATATCGATTTTTCGTTACTGAATATTGAGATTTTTTTAAATATTTTTGTGATTTGTACAAAAAGTAATAATTTATTCGCATAGTAAACTTAAGAACTATTTTTTATTTTAAAAATAGTTTTATTTATTAGTCAATATTTTATTTTAGCCACTCATATAATATCTTATAAATTTATTGTTGCAGTAAAAACTATGTTCTGAACTAGCATAGAATTTCTGACATATAAATTATGATATGTACTGGCATGAACTATGTATTTATAAATTAGTTATTAGATTTTCAAAAGTAAGGTACACCATAAGTTTCAAGGTATCCATTAAAATTTCCTAATTTTTCATTTTGTATATAATATTTTTAATTAAGTTGCTTTGCTATTAAATGAGATTAAAATATATGAAAAATAAAAATACACGTAAAAATAAAAATAATATTTCTTAAATTTTCATCAGATTGGAAACTTGGAGCAAAAATTATTTATTAAAATATTATTGAGAAAAAATAGAATGATATTTAATACAAGATAAATAGAAATATTTAACAGAATTCCTAAGAGCAACTATGCACACTTTTATTTTTATTGCTCAAAATTTGTAGAATTATAAAAATAAAAAATAAAAAAATATTTTGTATTATATATGTAGAAAGATAGATCTGATCTATCCTCTTTAGTCAACAACTGACTACGGACTAGATCAGGTTGAAATCTAGTTCATACTAAAGCAAATTTTAAAACCAGCTATAATAATAAAAATTAATATTTTATTTAAAAACATATATTTAATAATGTTTTACAAACAATAACAAATATATTTAACGCATTTTTATAAGTAATTGTCTTTAAAATATACCGTTTTTAAAATATATTTATATAAAAAATATGTAAATTATCCCTGCAATTTTTTTTCGCATTTATTAAATATTTCTAATGAGGTTTCTCTCAAATTGCTTTATTTTAAAAAGTGCTCTGTATATGTAATTCTGAAAAGAGTACAAATTAATTTGATTCTAAGTAATATTTTTTTCAAGTTTAAAATAAGCCATTATATTACCGAACATTAATTGAGAGCAATTGTTAAATATAAATTAAACAACAACGAAAGACTGAAAACGCTGTTCATGCTAACTGAAAGGTTAAACATATTAAATTTTATTTTAATTTATTTATAGCACAAAAAATTTTTAAAATAAATAATTTTAATAAGAATTGAGAATATCGAAATTAAATAAAATTATTATGAGACTTTCAGGCGTTTTATTTTTAGTACACATGTATTATGCTAAATTTAGCATTTCATATTGGGATAAATTTAATTTTATTTTTTATTTGATACGATTCAAAAGTTAAGTAAATTACAACGCGAACTGAATTTTTCATTAGATCGCTCTCAGTGTACATATTTGTTTTAATCTTTTTTTTAAATAGATAATGTTTTTAATTAACCGTTTAACGACTACATAATGCAAAATCGGCAGCCCTAACCCGCCCCATAAATTCAACTCGTTAAAGGAAATGAAAACACACTCGCCGTACGCGCAATTTCCTCGATTTTCGAACAATATGGAAATTACCTTAGATACATACCACATTCTTGCTCATCCAAGAAAAATACATCGTGATTCACATAATATAATATAATCACGTGACTTCTTGATCACTTGGCTTACGTGACTCTTGCAACGTTTTAGCAATTATATTATATAGAAAATTAATCATGTTAATTAAATGATAATTGGACTAAAACAATTTGAGATTAACACAATATATTATGTTAATTCAAGTAAACAGCGTTACGGCAGCGTTAGCGCACAATGAGCAATTTGTATCTTAAATTAGAACAAAATTTGATTAAATTCGTAATTTTAAACAAAACATAATAAGAAATACGAATCATCGATCAAGTTAATGTTAGATAAAGACTGACATAACATTAACAGAAAGTTTATTTTCAAGATATTTAAATTTTGACATAAAAAATTGAAGAAAACATACGACGGTTGCAAACAGTCTTTTTCTTCTATTGCGTTTGACATAGACACAAAGCCTACTATTATTTATCGAATACTAATAAGCAAATGCGAGGCTTTGTCTTATTAAAAGATATTACTCTAGCCTGTTCTGTATCGAATTTTATTTTTAGATATTTAGTCAGTTTTACATATTATTTTAATACAATATCAACAAAGAATAAATTCAAGCCTGCAACTTTTCCGCCTGGAGTCGTTTCTCAATAATATTTATAAAACTTTTTCCAATATCTGATCGAATGCTGGGGGTTTTTTTAAAGAAGAACAATATAAAGAAATTTTTGATATCCATCAGCGTAAAGTTTCACTGGCAAGAGATATGGCACAGACTCGTATTGGTGGTGTTCACTATGTACCACTGTTGTACAATGTACCAAGATCCGTTGTTTGGAAACAAAACGCAACGCTCGAAGCTCCCGCGAGGGTATGTCGAGCATGGAAAGTTCACCAAAGCAGAACTCAGAGTGCACAGAGTATATATTAGTATATAGATATATATTTTTAAATATATGATTTACTTTATTGTGTATTTTTTATCATTTACATCGCACTTTTGATCGACGCCAAACAATGGAACCCTCAGGATAGGAAGCGGTCACACTCTGTCACAGTTGTCATCCTCTTCCCGTCCGAGTTTATGCTTGAATACCCTCCCCATAAGCATAAAAATAAATATGGACTTTTCGATATAGGGTGAGGGAGGGTCTCAAATTGTAATATCGTTATTATTTGAATATCCCCAATATCTACTACCTATATGCTTTGCTTTAAATTTACGATATATTTTATTTACAGAGAAATTGAGAATGGTATGCTTAGATAATTTTTGCATAGAAACTTGTACTTGAATTATATTCTATAACACATAATATATACTTTAAGGATTTGTAATATTCTAATGTTAAAATAGCATATTTTTTGAAGAGCTTGAGTATGATATATATTCATAGATTTTTTTTCTTATTTTCTGAGTCTTGTAAAAGTTTTACAAGAAATAAATACGCAGTAATTTATGAAACAAGCAATACAATAAATAAATTATTCAAAGATTTGCGTCTTATTTAAAGTACATACAAACAAAAAGAAAACGCTTAGTAGCAAAAAGGTGGGGTTCGACCCCATCGAAACATAATTGACGAAACGCTACATTCAAGTGCGTATTTATTAATTTATTTTACAAAGGATTTCCTATTTCGCTTCCGATAAAAGTTAAAAAGAAGCAGGGAGCAAAAACGAAAAAGAGGGGATTTGTTTTCCAGCCCTAGACCCCTCTGAATTTCGTAAGTCGGAAACGAGTTGCATTTTAATTCTTGCATGCACGAGGAAACGCTAAATCAACGTTTCCTTCTGGTTAATGTAATATTTTACGATGATTAATCGCGTGTTTCGTGAAAAATAATAATAATTTTCTTCGGGGCTATTATAATAATAAATTTTAATAGCGATTAATTTTTAATAATCGTGATTTATAACGTCTAGACTTATAATTGACGCGATTCGCGAGAAAAGCCAGTGTGCGCACAGATTTGCTCAATATCTCAATATTGAAAGTTGAAAACAAGTATACACTATTTATGAGAAACTGCCATCAAACTAATTATTGTATTCCAGTTTCAGCAGAAACCAATTTTTTCTGAGTACATTACAAATACACAGTATTCTAAATATATGTATATACTAATGTTTGTTATAGTGACTTTAATTAAACTTGTACTAACTCATTACTTATGAATAAACAATCCATTATTGTACGTCAAAATAAAAGTTTATATTTGTAATATTTATCTTGAGAACAATAAGCTAAATCTCCACTGGTAGTACTTAACTGCAGCTGCTCGCAGTAAAAGATACTGGTTAGAATGCCAATAAGTATATGTGTCAGCAGCACGTTAAAATTTTGAGATTGTAACAAGAAAGAATCCTATTTTTTCGAATATGCCTTTGAGATGGTAGGTATAGAGTTATCTTGATAATCCTTCAAACTCAAATAATTTTCCTGAATACCGCTTTAAACTAAAAACTGCATATTTTGGTTTAACCTGTTTACAATATAATCATTTTTTTATATAAAATAATACCATTTTATTTTTAAATTTTCTTACATTGCGTCTTATGTGTCATCGATGCTAATTACTAAAAGTTTATTTTTAATTCCAAAATGAACAAGCACAATAATTAGAGGAATTAACTCATAATATTATGGCTATTCAGCACGCGATAAAGCGTTTTAACCGTTTAAGAAAAGATAAGTTTTTTCGTAAAAATGGGACACCAGTGTGGGAATTTTTAAACATCATAAGTTACAAAGTACACATTTTAAATCAAACAAGACTCAAATACTCTTAGCCTTAATATGTTTATCAGCCAACAGCAATTAGTTTTAAAAAAACTTGCCACCCTTATTTAAACTATACTAAAAAAAAAGGCGAACCACGAAATTTCCCCTCAGACACGTCATCTAAGAACTCTTCTGATACTTATTCTACTGACATTTACACTTGCAGCTTAAGGCATTAGATCTTGAAAAACTCTTTAACTTGGACTGCAACCAAGAGGAAACCAACTCAACTTCGGACTAGCAAAGATTGAAGAAGCCGCCGCTTCTCTCTTCGCAGCTACTGGTCCAGCTAGATGTCCGGAACCCAAAGGAGGCGCCTAAAAACTACGGACTCACCCACGGAAAACATCTCTCAATTGTTACACAACAAATTAATTGATAAGAAATAACAACAATCTTTATCTTAACAAAAATTAACTTTTAATCCAAAGATACGGACAGTTCTATTTTTTTTTTTTTTTTTATAAAAGTTTATTTCTTAAATAGACATAGGTAAAATAGCATACAGATATATTAAATGCACAATACTGGTTCATAACCATTTACATTGTTTACAAATTGTTAAGTTATACAATAACATAAAAAGAATAATAAATTATACGAGAATATACTAAATTAAAGGAAAAATACATAAAACCTTTTACAAATTTAAAAAAAAATCCAAAAAAAAAAAAAAAATTTTGGAAAAGAATGAAGCAGATGAGAAAAACAAATTATACAAAATACATAATATTCAAAATAAAACACATACAAAGGTAAATAAACCTAGCCCTGTAGACCTGAAACTGATGACACTGTGATGAGCTTAACTGCATCAAAGCAATATGTGCTTAGGCATTTTATGTTTGTATTTAAATTTAAGTTTTGCTTTGTCGTAATCACCGATTCTTGAAATTAGTGGGTTTGCGTGGTCTCGCGAGATTTTTTTATAGTATTTTTCGGTTTGATAATAACAGTATTCTTTAATGGTAGGAATTAAATGTTTGGTGTGGAGTTTTTTAAGGTTAGTATAAAACGGTGTATTATAAATTATTTTTATGGCTTTATTTTGAATTACTTGAAGTTTATTAAAATTACTATTACTCGCGTTACTCCACACTGAACAAGCGTAAGTTAAAACAGGTCTGATTAATTGTGTATAGACTAGAATTTTATTTTTTATTGTAAGCGCACTTTTTCTATTAAATATTGATTTTAGAGCCGCAATGGCGCCGAGCCCTTTCGACCGGAGTTCAGTTATATGTTTATTGAATTTTAGTCTGGAGTCCAGGTGTATACCCAGATATTTAACGCTCGCTCTCCATTCAATGTTATGCCCTTGTTCACTTTTAATGGGTGCAGGCAAGGGTTGTCTACGTTTAGTGAATATTATTGCTTCTGTTTTGTCTTGATTAATTTTAATTCTCCATTTCATAAAATATTTTTTTAAGTTTTCAAGGGATTTTTGAAGTTTAACTGCAATAGGTTTAAGACCATAAGAACTAGTAAGGATTGCAGTGTCGTCAGCGTACATTGAGAGTTTAGTATTTTTTAACATTGGAATATCATTAGTATATAGAATGAAGAGAAACGGGCCAAGTATACTTCCTTGAGGAACACCAGCTGGTATTTTACGCGGTGTCGAAAATGTATTATTTAGCGAAACAACATAGCTTCGATTCTTCAGGTAAGACCGTAACATGTGAATAATGTAATAGGGAGTTTCATATTTTAAAAGTTTATACATTAATCCATCATGCCATACTGTATCAAAAGCCTTTTCCATATCTAATAATAAAAGACCAGAACTTTTTTTCATATTAAAATCGGCAGATATGTGCTCTGTTAATCTATTAAGTTGATGCGTAGTCGAGTGATTTTCGCGGAAACCAAATTGCTCATTAATGAGTTTGCTATTAAGAGATTCCTTTAATCGAGATAATATAATTTTTTCAAATAATTTGCTAAATGAGGGAAGTAAACTTATCGGGCGGTAGTTAATTGGTATGTTATCTGCTTTGCCAGGTTTTTTTATCGGATGAATTTTTGCCGTTTTCCAGATTATTGGGAAATATCCAAAAGATAAGCATGAATTAAAAATGTTATTTAAGTACTTAAAGCAAACAAAAGGAAGGTTTTTAATCAATATATTCTCTAATTTATCTATACCTGGAGCCTTTCTATTTGATAATCGTTTAACAATACTAAGAATTTCTGATATGCCGACTTGGTTAATGGATTTTTTATCTATTGGAGTTTTACTGATATCTTTAATTGCCCGGTCTACTTTATTTTGGGTTTTTTGGTCAATGTAATTTTGCGTAAGTTGATAAGATGTAGAAAATGTCTTAGCTAAAATCTCGACCTTCTCCTGAGTCGTGTTAGCTACGTTGTTTCCGGTTTTTAAAGGTGGTATATTTGAGTTTTTATTTTTAAGCGATTTCGTCATTCTCCATAAGGAATTATCTCCCGGTTTCAAAGCTTTTAGTTTACGCGACCACGAAGCGTTTTCGATGTTTTGAATTTGAACGCGAATTTCATCAGTTAGTTTGTTAATTAGAGTTTTAAGTTGGGGCGATTTATTTTTGTGCCATTGCTTTCTCATATTATTTTTAATTTTAATACGTTTAATTATTTCTGGGGTGAGTTCTATGTTATTCCAAATATTTTTACGCGACGGAATTGATGATATTTTGGCCTGCTCGATCACGGATGTTAAGTAATGAATATCATCGTCAATAGTTTTAGTGTCATTTGAGGTATAATTCTGTCGTTTAATCAATACCCGAGACTCTACTATGCTTCTGAATCGCTTCCAATCAGCCTTTGCATAATTGAAAACGACCTCAGACACCATCTCGACCTCACCGTCCAACGTAAAGAATACTGGAAGGTGGTCCGAGGACAGAGCCTGGATGCAGTGCATGTTTGAAATCCGGGAATTACCCTTGACCAACGTTATGTCCAGAATTGACGGAGTCGTGTGGTTGGTAGGATAATGCGTTGGGGATTTCGGAAAATTTACAGTAGTGTCCGTATCGTGTAAATAATCAAATATTAATTTACCGGATCGATTCGCACCGGGGCAATCCCAATGCATGTGTCTCGCGTTAAAGTCTCCAGTTAATATCACGGATTCTCCAAGACGAAACACATCATCAAGGTCACCTCGAAGCAACCTGTCACCGGGAGAATTATACCCCGCGACAATTATTATTAATTTATTATCGTGTTTAATTTGTATCGCGACAGTTTCAAGATTAGTCGTGTTTGTTGTAATGCGCGCGTGTTTAATTGATTTTTTTACAAATATCGCGACCCCTCCGCCTGGCCTTGAGAGACGGTCCCTCCGGAGGCAGACAAAGTTCGGTATAAAAACGTTGACGTGTGGTTTGAGGTAAGATTCGGTGATTACGACAATATCAATTTTGTACTCACTGATCAGCAGTTCCAGTTCTCCAGTTTTATTTCGGAATCCGCGTGAATTCCACGTCAAAACGTTGAGCCCCACCTTAGAAGAGCACATCGAGATATTCGACCATCATCAAGGCGATCTCCATTTTGCTGGCACACTTTCCAGCCTTGGTCCTGATTTCTTGAAGGACGAGCAACATCCTGCGTAGCTCTGAAGTTGGCATTGTGTCTGAGAGGGGCTCCTCAGGCTGCCTGGTTTGGGGACGTTGTGGCGCCTTGTTTATTGGTGCTGGTGCGGCGCCAACCTGGGCGTTCCATGAAGTGGCTGATGAGATCACTGCTGGGGTGGTTGAGGTTTTTACCAACGCTGGTTTCGTTGGTTTCAGTGCAGGAAATTGCGCTTGCTCGAGGTTGAATATGTTGTTCGGCTGCGACGAGTGAACAGTGGGAGTCGGTCTCTGTTGTCTCTTCTGAGTTTTCTGTAGGTATTCTAACCTACGAGGGCACTCCTTAAAATTGGCCGGATGGTCTCCTCCACAACCAGTGCAGATGGCGGGTGCTTCTCGGTCCTTCTTAGAGCACTCGTTCGTGGCGTTGGACAGTTCTATAATAATCCCTTCGACGTTGTAGAGATTAATATATTTTTTTGTTAAGATAACGTACGTACTATTTTATTGCAACTCAATAGCTTAAATTCAGGAAATGCTCAATATAACGGCTATTAAGCAATGTATTTTTATGTAAGTGCTGGGTTATTTAGAGAAATTCTAGAATTTTCACAAATATATATTTTACTCACTGTGTTTGATATAACAATTTCGAACATTTTTAGATAAGACTGATTATTTTCTTAAAAGAAAAAAATAAATTCTATGATAATCGTGAGAGAGCTGATAGATTTTTCAGTTTGTATGATTATGTCGAACTAGATAAATATAAATACCAATTTTCTGCGCAAAAATATAGTAAAAGATATATTCCAGGCTATATACAATATAAAATGAAAATAACCAAAATTAAACCTTTTATTGACCACTAATATGTACAATATAATGAAGCAATACATTTTTTTATTTAAACTCTCTAATTCAATATTTTCATTTTAAATTACACTAGAAGCAAAAATGAAACATCTCAATATTATTCTAGAGTATAATATGAATAGAAAACTTTTTGTTAAATTGCAGTTCTCTCAATTGCCGATCGAACCAATTCAAATAATTTCAGTTAGGCAAATCAATGAGTGAACCAAACCTTTGGTTTTGGAGCAATGTTCCCAAACTCGGAGGAAGTTGTCGGAAAATCCATTTTCACTTAAACCGCGCTCGCCACAATAGGCTTTGATGAGTATTTTTTGGACGAAGGCGACTTAATGCGACCCTCTTTGGCTAAAAGCTTGGGGACGCCTGGAATGAAGGAACGTTTGAAAGCAAAGCCTTTCGATGAAGTTAAGGTGGAACAATGAGGGTCGCTAAGAGCAGATCCAGTGACAAAGGAACTCTCGGAGGTAGCCAAGACCGACACATATCGACCGGTACACTATTGTTTGATTTCATCCCTTTATCGAGCACCCACTTTAGAACGTTTGATAAAAGACAAATAGGGTAATCGTTACAGTCATTTATCTTTGTCATAGTTTTTTTTAATATGCCGGAATTAATTTAATGAATTCACTACATACTGACATATCAGGAAATCTTGACGGCTAAGGAATTATTAACCTTGTAGATATATAATTTATTATTGTAAATGTACGATATTATTTTTATGTATATATGTAGTTACATAATATCATATATTATATAGTATTTAAATAAATTCTACTTAATGAAAAAATATTCATCTGAATAAAATAGGAAAGGATAAGAGTAAACTAAAGTAAAGCTTTGGTTTGTGAATAAACAAATATTATTATTTTATATAATAAAATTAATAAAGCGTCCGGTTCGTACCTTTTTTTGTTTGAACCATTGTAACGTTTAAAATTCGTATTATTATGTTATTCGAACTACGAAATATATTACAATGGAATAGATATGAATATTTTACATAACGTACCCTATATACGCAAATGAAATATCTCATCATACATAAGATTGCTTCGTTTAATTAAAACCCTCACGTATTTATTTGATTAAATCTTTATAAATATTCAGTTAGCAAACGCTATTTATTTCGGTTAAGCTTTTTATTACAATCAAACTTGAGATATAAAATATTATTACCTACGTTATATATAAACTACAATATATTTATTGAACATAAATATGATATATGATTTTAAGAAATAATTTTATTTTAAAGAAAGTGCTTTTTATTGATTAAAAAAAGGTTAAATGTAATAAAAGCTCTTCATTGTTTTTATTATTTTAATAAATATTTAATTGTCTTGTAAAAATATAACCTGACTAGCCAAAAATCGTGCGTTATAGGATTACATATAATTACTTACTATTAAATTTTAATGACTTATTTTTCAAAATAACAATAGTTTTACATTATAAAAATGTTTCAGACAATTGTTTTATAATTTCACTGGTCAATATCAGTGAAACTATATTGTTACGCGTATATTCGGAATATTTTGGCTTAGACTTTGACTTTGAATTTTGCAGTTGCGAAACGTATATTTGCTGTTCAAACCCAAAACTAACCTAAAATAATTAACTAAACATAAAATAACCAACGGAAAGTTAATTTTTCGTTAATTTTTTAGGTTAGGTTTGAATATTTTGGCCTTTAAGTGTATTAACTGGTAATTATCTATAGGTATTTTTTTATTTACATTCAAAATCATATTAGTAAAATTGTATTGTTTAAGTATTGGTTCACAAAAACATAAAAAAAATATTTTTAATAAAAATAAGCATTATTTTGATCATTAGTTTACTTCAATAACTCAGATGATATTTTAATTGACGACTGTTTAGAGAAGCATATGATTTCACTAGCACTTGTCAGTGAAATTATATTTTTACTATAAATATATATTTACCGGTAAAAATTTATTCCGATATAATTTGACTGAAGTGGTAGTGAATATATATATTTCAATTGGTAATACACATCCTCTGTAACATACATAACACGTAGTCGTATAGATACAATAAAATCGATTAAAAAAGTAGAAAGGTAATATATTCTAGTTAAAAATAAACTATACTATTAAACTAATATTTATTAATTATTACTATGCACTACACTTTTAAACCACTTTTTTTCATAATATTAAATTATTATTTCTAAGAAAAGTGGAGAAACGGAAATAAAAATTATAGATATGTATTCCAAATTAATGTAATGAAATAATGAAAAAGCATATAAATAAAAAGATTTAAAAAACGCCGATTTTTAAAATAAAAACAGAATTATATTCCATTTCACAAAATTTATTTTTTTAATTTTAAAATTTCAATACAAGGGTTATCTATGGCACAAGTTGTAATTTTATTAGCTATTTTTTTAATGTTGGTTTAATTTTTTTTATTTAATAACGATTTAAATACATTCTTGTAATTTAATTAAGTGGTTCATTACAAGATACATGATCTACAGTATAAGTAGATATATTTTAAAATCTATTTAAAGTAAAAATAAGAGGTAAATACTTCTCACCTACACCTAGCCTAAACACATTGTATTTGTCGGTTGTAAATGTAGCCATTTATGCCGCACATTCATTAAGTCAGATACGATTTCGAAGGCTCCGCACAATGGAATCATTCACAGGTAGGTCGCCAATGCCTGTTATATTAGTCCTATTCGTCTTACCTGGAATTTCGAAGGTTCAGGTATGTACAACTTTTGTCGAGACTGAATGGATCCGTACGTGTTTTCTTTATGGCACGTTGGATTTACGCACTTTGTGTGTTGTAAAACTTTTGTTTCGTGTTTGCCCAAGAACGTTTTCAAAACTTTCATACTATATAATATATATCATGTCTTCCAAGAAAGGCTCACACAACTGTTTATTTTGAATAAATTACTTATTTTGCACAGCATAAAGGAATACTATAGGTTCGACCTGCACCAACTCCAGACAATGGCAACTGTGTTTTCATTGTAAGATCATTACACAACTATATAATGTTGGAACAAGTATTTATACCTGTGCGTATAAAATTAAAAAATCTTTTATAATTACGTTTAATTAGGCATATTAAATATCACTAGAAATTTCCTATAGTCAGCTAAAATGCTATAATATCTCATGCACATTTTAATCATAAATTAATTTTGTTTGAAAAGGCTTTATATTCCTTATACAAAGTGTTATTTTATAGCATCGTATTTTATAATTATTAACTTTATAAATTCAACATACGCAACTTAAATATTTGAGTACTACATTTATAAATATTATGCATATGCATAAATATATAATATTATTACGTATACTCATATGTGTATGTACATAGTGAATTAAAGTGCAAAATCATAACTGGTTTTCATTGCAATATAGTTATTGAATTTATAGTAATATATGTCAAATAAGTGTTTTAGTTGATTTTTCCAATTTTTAAAAACAAATTAGCATAGTAAGATTAAATTAACACAGAACCATACTTCATGATAAATAACTTGATTTTGAATTATTGATTAGTTATAATGCAACCCTAGAATGTTCATCTATAATCATTTTCACATAAATAATAATAACAACGTTCATGGAATCTCAAAGTTTAAGCCGAACGCGATAAACCGATACCTGGCAATACTCTCCCAAAACACACAAACACAGGTGCTTTAATTATTCTCGATACCACACAAATCTGCCAAAACTCAATGGTAATACTTTTGTATATACGTATATGTGTATGTAATTCTCGAACGTTGCTCAACCATAGATATACAGCTCCGTGGAGAATTAACTATAACCGAAATGAAAGCCAAACATTTCGATCTTGCAAACCAACCAACATGCGAGATTTTTCTTCTGGACTACCTCCCCGGACATACATATTCATGGGCACGTACGCTCAACTTTCTGCGGTTCGCTAATCCCAATTCTGTAAACTAAAAGAAGAGAGCAGGTGGTGCATGCACCGCTGTTTGAATTGTAAGATGGCACAGATAGATAAGCCGGTAATCATTTGAGCCTTTTTTATGCGCCAAGCAATGGTCATGAGTTCGGTAAGGCGCCGTTTGGATAGGTGTCACGTACTTGGCGTCACACCGTCGTGTCATAGATCCTTTATTCTTGGAAAATAAAAAGGTTCGTGACTGGTGTGGGTCAAAGCGCATTCGGACCGCACACTGCGCCTTCCTGCTTCGCGGTTTTCGACACGGACTGGACTTTGGTAGTCGGTTGAAGGACGTCATTTTTTATATACATATTGTCACTGCTTGGTCACAATCGGCCGGATATGGTTTATAATGGGCTCAGCACCACAAAACCCTCAGAGCCGAACGCGTATAAATCGGCTTATATCTTCACAGCGCCCTTTAACAGGACACAGGATGCCGCGGCTAGTCATCGTCGTCCATGGCTAAGTGACAGGGTGGTTCGGAATTAAAAATCAAATTCTGGTTGATATAGAACATTGTATATTGAAGTTCTACTATATCAGGCAAAAGTCTTCATTTCGGTTTAATGCCCTTTGCGTTCTGCAAATAATTACAGGGTCATAGTTTTTTAATTTCAGAAATAGGTTAAATCAATATTGATCAGATATTCATTAATATTTCTTGTACCAATAGAATTCCTAAATACTCTAAAGTCTAAATGAACCACAAGAATTTTTTTATTTAATCTGATTGAGAGGTGAAAAATTAAAATCAACTAGAATAAAACAGAGTAAATTATATTTGCGAATTGTAGACAAAATTTGCCACCACTTCTCTAAAGTTAATAGAATGAAAGTCTAGCGTTAAATGCCTGGACTTAAACCCTGATTCCAAATTTAAATTTAATAAACACATTTTTCTACTTCGTTTTATATCGCATGCTGCTATTCGACCCTTAGACCTATATTAACTAAAAAGACCGCGCTTACCACAAAAATATAAATAAATCTATTAAAATAATTTATAATACACCATTTTAAACTAATCTAAAAACTTCATATTAGCCTTGAAATACCAATAATCAAATAGCATTATCAATTTCATATTAGAAAATACTATAAAAATACATCGCAAGCAAATTTTAGCCCTCATACAAAAATTACGTATCTTAATATATTTAAATATGGGATGATGAATGATTTTTACTATTGTACATCTAAATCCACTAAATAAAGTCATATTGCACGATTTTTACATAAATATGCTCGATAAATATTATCGTTCATTTCAATTTCTTTATATTTATCTCTCACTGCTAGGTATAAGCTTATTTTTGCGCTGATGATTTTTAAAATTGTCTCGCAATCATTGCATATATTTACATTAAGTAGTGTTTCAGAGAACTTAAAAAATAGCTATGCTGTTAGACACAGATCCGTTTAAATTTAAAAATAAATGGAATGCTTAAAATTTATATGCTAAAAAGATATCGCAGATGCTGCGGTGTGAGCCGGTGCATTACCGCGATAAAGCAGTTGGTGTGACTTTGAACGCTTCAATATCTACTCGGCAAATATTTTTGCTAGACATTTTTTTAATACACCATAGCAATCATTATTAAGTAAATTTTGAAAGTAACTTTGTTTTAGTTTATGAATAAATTATAAGTCAATTAAATTATATAAATAACAATTATATAAATTATATAAATAAAATAATATATAAATTGTATTTCTACAAACATTAGGCGTATCTCAATTACGATTGCACAACTAAGCCTATTAATTATCAACGCTCCAATTTATTTCGTAGAATTTAATTTGCCTTTAATGTCCGATAAACTAAATTTCAAGCCGTTATAGTCCTTCATTGCAACATTGGCGTATCAAATTATCATTTGGCAATAATGAGGTGTTCTCAAAAGTAACTTTCTAAATCAGTCATCTCACATGACGCATCATTCTGCGGTGACTCGACAAAGAAGATAAAAAAAACAATACTCAGTTGGTCATTGTGTGACACAGAAACTGCGACGCATACTAAATATCAAACATCCGGCAAAATAAAATTAAAAATAACCCATGATAACATCCGATAAACGTCGGTGCTTAGACATTTTTGGATCATTCTGTAGGCACAGGTAAAAATACCTGCAACACCTCGCCACGGCCCGGAGGGTAAAGTGACAAAAAATATCCACGTTGTCGTTTCTCGAAGGAGAAGAAAAAAAAACAACAACACAAACACACACACCTGAATTGGCTTTGCACCACTGAACATCCAACCTCATTTCCTGTAGGTACAATGTTTTTTCAATAAAGGAATTTCGCCAGACGTAAATGAGAGGATAGCATCATCCGCGTCCTAATTTATGGACCATTATTTTTATTCTTTGTAAAGTTTTTTTGTCTTCATCATATTCAACGGCGAACAAGACTTTTGTAAAAAAAAGCGAACCTGTTTATTTTTTCTTTAGAAATAAGATATTACACTTATATACAACATATATCCATTAAATAATAAAAAAGCACAAAGAAGGAGAAATTATAATTTCAATGTGATTTTTCTTCATTGTTTGATAAAAAAAAAAGAAATGTCAATAGTCGAACGTGAAAAACGACGGTGTTGATTGATCGGAAAAACTCTTCCTTTTAGTATGTAAATAAAGGACGTGTCAAGGATAGGATTGGAAGGATAAACAAACGTGAAAGTCTCGCGACGGGAAATGGGAATATATAAAATATAATGTCGGCGTGTTTTATACATACTGAATTTGAATTCATGTAGCATTAAACATACCTATGTATATAAGATTATAAAATTATGCATATATGTAACACTAAGCTAGATTTTTTTGACACGGATATGCATATAATACAGTTGAATAGCCAACAATTTTATTGCCTTATCATTATTTGTATGCAGTTAAATAATAATCAAATAATTCATATTTATGTATGTCTAATTAAATACACTATGTGTATTTTTTATTTATTAATATTTGAGTAACATATTATGATAAAAATATATGATTTAAGGTAAAATACAACAAATATGTTTTTATAATTATTTATATTTTTAAGGCACAAATATTATTTATAAACTTTATTAATGAAAACTATTATTAAATTTCATTTTTATTGCTATCACGTACAAAAACTCATTGATAACAATATCAATAATAATATCTTTAACGATATATGATTTTATTAAAAGTATGGATAAACTGTGTAAACGATCTTACAATACTTTTGAAGTAGTAAAAATGAATAGAGAAGAAATATTCTGAAAACAACTTAAATATTCAATCATTTTAAAAACAGAAATCTGTGTATTATCGAGTGAAATTTTGCTTTCATTTTTTTGTATTAGTATTCAAATTAAAAGCTTTTAATTGAATATTAATTCTATAATCGTACATATTTAAAATTGAATAGCGAGATCTGCACTATTTTTTTCTTAAATCAACTAAACTAATATAATCCAAAGACATTTATATTACTTGGATGTTTCTAAGACTTATCTATTTAACAAAATAGAGTATTAAATTTGCTTTCTTTATCCGGTTCTATATATATTTATATTTTCATAACTCTTGTTTTACATTAGAATTTTAATACATTTAATTCTCCAGTACTGTATTTTTTTTATTAATTCTAGAAATATTATTTCAAAATATTAACAAGGTAGGTAAAATACATGGAAAATTATAGGATATAAATAACATTACACCTGAAAAATGTATATGCTATTTAGCCCTTGCACATAAATTTAAAATAAAATACTAAAAAGTGTGATAAATTGCCAATTAAAATGACAGATTGTAATGAAAAAAACGGAACATCAAACAAGCTAAGTAATTTGCTATTTCGCAAAAGATTTTATGTCAGGTAGAGATATTTATTATATACTTGTTTGTGGATACTAATGCTAAATTTCAAGAGATCTTTTAAACTAGTATATGTATAATGTTAAGAAACTTTGAGAGTATGTGTATAAGTAAAATAGTGTTTATTTGCTTTAGTAATTAAACATTTGAAATGTAAAAAATAAATTTAATTAAGAATTTAAGAAATCTATCTAATAAAACAAATTGATTAATTTCTCCTCCTATTATTTTATTAGCGAGAACGAAATACCAAAAAAAAAGAAAGTGGTCCTTATCTTGAATCGCCACACAAATCAAATCAACAAGTCCCCAACCCAAAAAGCGACACCTATTCGTAATGGCTATTAATCACCGTTTTTGTAATACTCACCAGCCTCCCTTTTCGCTCAGATGTTCCCAAACTTCACGCTCGATTTAATCAGACCAGTAAAAACTCGAGAAGAAAAAGACCAATTAAAAAAACATTTATTGCGTCACACGGTCCACTCGATAATTTAATTTGCCTATTTATATTATATTTACAATTATTATAAGAAATATCATAAAAATAATATTTTATTATAATTTTAAGTCAAGTAATATACACTATGGTTAATACTGTATAATATATTTCATATTAAAAATAATTTTTTAAGACTTTTAAATTTATACCGCATAAACAATGATCTATATTTATTTGTTCAATGATCACTGCTCATAAGGCAACTGCTTACATGTTCATACAAATCATCACTCACACAGAACCATCTTTAAAAAAAAATACAAAATTTTTGCTCAGGATGAAAAAAACATTTTGATTTTTGATTGCTAAATTTAAATGTATCCAGTGTAAGAAATTAAATACATATAGTATATATATTCTTGAACTCGGTTTCAGATCTCAAGGTAAGAAATCATCAAAATTATTTATATAAAGGGGTACCTTTATATAAATAAACGACGTTTTTTAACATATATAGTTTTTGCAAATAGTTAACTTTAAACTGTTGAGTAGTAAACACGTATTTTTAATTTTTGTGCTGTGACCTTTGTTTATTACAAAAAAATATTCTTTCACCATGCCAGGGAATAATGGGAGAATTTGCTCACTATATTTTTTTAATAGAGCTGCAAATTTTAAAAACCCATGCTGGAATATTTATTTTTCGTGGTTCATTTATCTTCTCTACTGTATATTTTTACTACGAATTATAAAAATATTGGTTTATTTCCCAATAAAAAAATATCTTGAATTTAAAAAAATAAAAATTATATTTTTGTATTCCTATATCTACTATATTGAAACTAAAAATTCACATAACACGTTGTGTATACTTGAGGATGGATTATGGGATAGTTTCGATGTAAATAGCTTTCTCAGGAAATTTGCAAAGAAAACATTTTAAAAATAAAACACAACTCCTTTCACATAATGCAATATTGATACCCCTTTGTATATTTTAGCATCCGAAATGCGTCCCATAATCCGCTCTATGCTCGTCTCTAATATGTAAATATTGCCGAAATCGTATGAAAAATCTCATAAATGTTTCATACGCGGATGTTGTTCGCATTCAACGTCTCGTACACACTGGGGTTAAGCCCGCAACGATAAATACTGATGTTGGCAACGTTCATTTGTCAGTATACTGTCACGGCTGTTGAATTTAACGCGTTTGAGTAATAACAAGCACGTACTTATGTAATGCGAAAAAAATATGCAAAAAGAGACAGTAAAAAATATTATAATTTATACTAATTTCTTCGAAAATATAATAAATCAATAAATAAAATCTGCGCAACGAATAAGAACAGCAAGATATATGTATATTTTTTTGTACTAAAATAAACCGAATTCAAAATTACGCATACCAATTTTGACATGCTTATAAATAGTCGATTGATATAAATAATTGCTTGTAAGATAATATGAATCTTGGAATCAATATCTGCATTACTATATTAAATTAAACATCACTAAATTACTATAAATAATATATATAACCTATCTATTACCACTTTTTGTAACTCTAATTATGTTATTAACACTTCAACATACAACCTACACGCACATCCATTATATAATACATGATGTTTTTGTTCTCAGTTCTTAAAAAAAATTTAAGCTTCATCCAAATAATCTTTTAATTTAATGAATCTAGTTTTTTTACTAATAAAATAATAATGTTAAGCAACCTATATCAGTTTTAAATTAAGTGATGAATCAAATAATATATAAACATTACCTAAATCAATTGTGTGATGTTTTAATTACAATTTACCAAAATTGGATATTTTAAATCAAGTCACATTAATAATTATATTTAATATATTATTGTATAGCTGTTATTATGAATTTGTATGTACTTGTTTTGTATTATCCTGCATATTAAAATAAAATAAAAATATAAAAGATAGAACACACTTTGGGCAACAGGGTCTCGGCTGTCACCGAGTTCAATTTATCACCGTGGGCGAGTCGGGGGGGAGGAATTAAATCCGTTCTCATCCAGGATGTAACGGATCCTTATCGACGGAGATCATCTTAATTACCGAGTCGTCCGAGAAGAGGCGCCAGAGATGCCAACTATCGACGGACGACGAGATTAACTCGATTTATTACCGTCTCATTCGCCAGATTTTGGGATAAACACGGGAAATTTGAATATAATACATATTATTCACATAGTAATTAAACGGACAAGGGCAAGGGGTGATGCAAATACGGAATATTGATCGACAAAAAAGTCTAATATATTCTGATAGAAGATAAAAAGCTTTTATATAGTTTACTGTTGAGGTTTTATATATTTCAAATGTATAAAAAAAAGACAAACATGACCATTATATTTTATGTGTTATCTAGGAACCTTTAACATTGCCATAATACTTGAAAATTATGTTTTGAATTACATGTATTAGTTGTTTAATGATTATGATATACTAGAGTTGGACTGCCCCTTATTTAAGATGTATTATTAAATCAAACATATTCCCTGTAAAAAACTACAATGATTACTGGAGTGTCACGACATTTCAAGCCCCAGCCTTCGCCTTTGACCAATCAGCCCTACGATTCCGCAAAGGGTCCCTTATTGCCACACCCAAAACAGCAGATTTAGAGCACCACAGTGCCCATTCCTCCCAAGAATCGACACCTCTAAGGCGCCCCACAGTTGCCGCGTCACTAGAAGACTTGCACCCTCGGATGCTGCGCCGTTATTGGCTGCACCATAATAATTTCTATGTATATGTATTCAATAAATATGACGTTTGATAAACATGATAATGTTAATAGTAGAAACCGAAAATATGTATCTAAAATTATGTGCTTGTTAAAGATTTGCCATTTATTTTTTAATATCAGCAATTTTATTAAACGACAAAAAAATAATAAACAAATCTTATAAAAGCTAAAAATAAATACTGTTCTAATTATGTTTTTCAAGCTTATTAAACAAACCGGCGCAGAGTTCAAAGATAAACGAAAAATACCATAAATAAATTTGACGAAAATTCGTTATTGTCAGTCATTTTAAAAACCAGCTAATTGAATTTCAATCCGTTTGATCTGTTTGAAACGAAGAGAGAAGCGCTCTAAATCGAGATTATAAAATATTTTACAATGAAGACTCGAGTCGATAGGAAAACAATATTAGTCTTAACTTCCGGTTCTGAAAGTGAATGAAAGAAAAATAAAATATAAAATAATGTTAACTTTAGTCGGTGTTGTGACTAAGGAAGGATACAAGTTACTCAATTTTTTTCATAAATTAAATTTATTTACAAAATAAAATTCATAATTATATTTTGGAGCACACAGCTATTAATAATTTGCATAAGATAACAACACAAAGCAAACACCGATATCAAATATTATATATTCACGAAAATGATAACAGCTAAAAATCTAAACATAATTTTAATTGTCAAAAATCTCGAGGTACCTACAAAATAATATCATTACGTTTTAATTTTTTAATAAAATTTTAAATATAATAAAAAATATATTTATTACCCCAATTGTAACGTGTACAAATTAACACAAACTTTTAATCAGCTTTGCCACAAATTGTTAAGCGAAATAGGAGTATAAATAATTATATACGTATAGCGTTAAAATACAAACGTCCGCACCTTTGCGTTTTGAAGCTTCTACAAGCTCAACACCTTTAGATGCATTTTTCATAAAGACCGTAAATTAGCGCAACCCTTTCACTAATTATACAAAGGTTTCTAGAAATTGCTAACGCATCTCAGGCAACCCTAATAAATACAAAATGATGACTACACCTTTGGTTCAGAACGGTTAAACTTATCGCAGACATAATATTTATACTATATTATATGTACATAGATAGATTACCCTGTGCAACTTTGATGGCAACTAATAACAGAATCGAAGACTAAAAGTATGTATTATTCGACCTATAGTTCCACGCTATGAAATCAACACAGACTTTTCTTATACCGAGAAATATTAGATTACGTATGTATGGTCTAAGATCAAAGGTAAGTTATTATTTTTTGCAAATGTGATATATTTATAATTTAAACAGAAAATACACACTAGATTGTCGAAACACTGATTAGTTTCCGCAAAAGGATACGATATTAAGTTTTAGTGCAACCTTGTCGTAATAATAACGAAGTTGTTAACTTAAGTTTCTTTGACTTTAAGAAGACGTTTAACAAAATCCAATAAGAGAAAATTATCCAACGGAAATAGACAATAGGGATCTTCAAGTTATGGCTAATCTATACTGCAAAACAAATTGCAAGAGTTAGAACAAACGTTGTGAGAAAATGTTATACAGTTAAATAATAAGTAAAATAAAGCTAATTATATTAGATAAATAGAGACTTTATTAGTATATGTATACGTATAATTGACAAAATATAATACGCTAAAGGATGTATTTAATTCATTAAGCATGGATTGAAACGTGTAAAAAGTTAATACCACATTCGTATATTCTGAATAAATTAAGTCATCCTTTAAAGCATTACTCAACCCCGTCCAATTATATTTGTGCTGTTATCTGGATGTCGTTACTCATTTATGTATCTTCCTTATTAATTAATTTCATGCTTCAATATAGTATCTCCTAATGAACGCCGCAAATAGATTTAGTAACTCAAAAGAGGTTCACCCTTTGTATTTCATAGAAAGATGACTTCTGGCCAATGCATTTAAATTCAATGAGTGTATCTAAAGACAAGTATTTTTTTTCTATATAACACTATGTAGTGCTTTTAATAAATATAGCTTGTAAATTTATATATCCTCATTAACGTGTATTTTTATGAATTTAATTTATGCTGTGTTACTTTACAAAAATCTAGAAAATTAACCAAAAAGTGTAAATCATTTTGATAGTATTATTAAAATATAGATTAATAAATTATTAGTTATAAAACTTTAATTAAATGGCCTGATAGAATATATGCCACAATTATCTTTAATAGCTTTCAAAAAAGTAGTTTATTCAATGTGATTTAATAAGTTTGCCAATTGAAATGTTATGAGCTCACATAAGCCACAAACCTTTCGTAATTATGAAATCAAAATGAATTATTATTAAACAATCAATCAGAAATACCCATTATTACTAGTAATAAAATTATAAAAAATGTACTAGTCAATTAGGAAATTATATTTTTATGTAGTATTAAAAGCTAATAAATATTAGATCTTATTTTTACATATACTTTACTTTTACTAGTTTTTTCTTTATTTCTGCCATTTCAAAATGATCAAAGTCAAATAATCTGCTAATAAATCTACCAATAGATATAGTTTTATAATTTAGTATTAAATAATATGTAAAATTATTTATATTATAAATGTTGTATTCTTAACTTTTTATTTCACTATGAAATTAAAGATACTATTTTAATAAATATTTAATTTTAAATGAATATAAATCTTTTGGCTTTATATTTTAGAAATATATATAATATAAACCTAACATTGGGCTTTAAATAAATTTAATACGTATTACATTACACAATATATAATAGCTTATAATAAAATGAAAATAACAGTATATAAACAAAAATACTTTATATTTTAGATTAAGTTTTTACATATTACAGAAGAAATTTTGATGTATTATGGTTTAGTTGTCATTACAGAACTATTTATTTGTTAAAATTTGACAATTAATTTTCAAACAATATGTGTTTATTCTGAATAATTAAAACTTTTTTTATAAGCGATAAAATGTAAATGAATATAGCTCGAAATAAGAAAAGTTTTAATATAGTTTCAAGTTGCACTTTTGAGAATAACTACGTACCGCGTACATTGTGGGTATTTTAAATTTTATAATTAATTTCAAGGGAAATAACGTACGCGTTAAAAAATAATTAAATTTTAACGTTAATTACCTCTACATTGTTAACTATGCATTTTCACACACCATTGTTAAAACTTAAACCATTATAAATATTTTTAAATGCAATCAGCAATGAAAGTATCAAGTTTAAGTCTCAAAAAATGTCTTTTGCATATGATATATTATTTTTATTTTTCATAATAATATAATATGAAGATTGAATAAAATTAGACTATTATATTTAGACAAATATTTTTTAACCCTTCCGTTCAACTAGTAACATGTAGTAGTATGATATAAGTTAGTTTATAAGCTAACCAGCTAGTTCACCAAACGACGATAGTCCACGTCGTAAAACAGCGTCGAAATTTTTCAGCGCAACCACCGACCAAGTCATCAAATTATAAATTGAGATTCCCATAGGAGCCCATCTGTTTCTGATTGTGGTGGGACCAAGATTTACACATTGCAAGTAAAGTGCACACCCTCGCGGGATACGGGAATTTTATTGAAATAGAAACCCCTTTCAGCGCTGGATAAATCTAATAAGGTTGCTGCGAATTTTACGCTTATAAAACGTACATACAAATTCAAAAAGTTTGTGATGATTTTGTGCTTTGTAAAGTTGAGATAATAATAAAAGAACTATCAAAAAATAAGAATAAGATATCAGCCTTAGTAGCGAGATTGTTTAAATTATCAATAAAATTTTACGTATAATAAATATGTTAAACATCAATATATTTTTATTCTGCAAAGTCAAGACGATAAAAGGTGTATCATAGATAATTTTTTTCAACATATTTCTTTGATAATTATGCAGAGTTGCTCATGAGAAAGTATTATAATACGGCAGAAAATATATGAGAAAGATGCTGGAGGGAAACGTGGAAATTATATGCGAAGAATATATTGAATTTGGAAATTATCAGAGAGGATATATTACTTATAAAGCAAAGACTAGTTTATGCAAATTCAAAACGATACCATAAAAATTATGTTAAAATTTTTATATACATTTAGACATTAATGAGCATAAAAAATACCAATATAGTATTACCTTCGGCCAATACATCAATACTGGAGTTTATTTTCAATACTAATAATTTTAAATTTTAATATATTAAATACTGGATATATGAGTATTACATTTTCTTAATACTACTAAAATATATTTTAACAATAAAAAATGTATTGATCTATCTTTGGGTATAATTGAACTTTGCAGTCTGATCGATCCTGAGAGCTAGCCGTTACCGACCCTTCTCCGACCTAACCCTCCAAAACAGAACCGCGAAAATATTCTGACAATGTATATAAAATAACAGCTAAACAGCTGCAGCATCAGAAGTTAAGCAGATATTTGCGAATATTTTTATTAAGCAAATATCTTATCAGTAGTACCTTGATCATACTACAGAATAAGTTCTATTTGATTTACACAGTGAATTTTTTTTTTTTTTTTAATGCGTCAACGATGTTTATATTTATTTTATTATTTATTAGATGATTTTATACATTATGTATGCACGACCTAGATTTTTTTTAATTAACAATACAATATTAACACGTTGAATTTAGAAAAACTAGAAAGACCTGACCATTGAAAATCAATCGGTAATGTCCCAGACACAATATAAATTATAAAACATTGGAGTACACATGGAATTCGAACCCATGTCTTTCAGATTTAATTCATCATCTTACAGTACTGATTTATCACGGTGTTAAATACTTTGCTGAACTCAAGACATATTCAAAATGCTAGAATTTATTAAATTTATGTACACTTAACGAGAACGTCTTGCGTTAATGTTACAAGTTCGTTTCGGTCGAACGAGTCGTTGTTTTATTTCCTTAACGCGGCGTTAATGCGGAAAAGGCGCCGTGGCCGGTACCTAGCCCAATACAATTTAACTGCTTTTTATGGGGTGCACATCTGAGATTTGAAAACTTTTTCATTTTTCTCCCGGTCTTCTCTCGCGCGCGCACTTAAAACTTTCGCTAAATATGAAAACAAACACGAAATTGTGCCGTCACAAAAACCCGGTAGATTGCGCTAAACGCCCGTATATATAAACATATAAAAATATGCGAGACAGGACTAGGGGTCCACTTAAACTTTGCAGTCAAATGATATTTAAATATAAAACTTTTCGTCAGCGCTATGGTGCACGTACCACCAAATAGAGTATTCAGCCTCAGTAGTGAAATAATTGAGTGCACAAACTAGTATTTATTACGCTCATAATAGAAATAACTCCCACATTAATAATTTATTAATTCCATAACTTAAATAATATATATTTTTAAATCTCTTGATATGACACAAGTAACGCAATAGTAGAGAATATCTCACCGCATTTTTAACATAAATCATTACAGGGCAGTGTAACAAACTCGCGCAATACATTCATCGTAGTGCCACCATTGCTGCACTGACAAAAATACGAAAATCGCCCACCATAGGTCACGAACTTAAATTTATTGCCCTTAAATAACTCGAAAATAACCTAGGTAAATTATCCGACAATGTTTTTTCTAATAACTCATGAAAAACGTTGTCGAAGGCCTTCTTAAAAAATAATTGTAAAAAAGTATTTTTTACAATTAAAAAAATCAAGAATTTTCACATTGATGATGGCTGTTTTGACAGATGTTCCAAAAAATAATTTAATTTTCTACCGATAGCAATCAAACCAAATGACTCTTATTTTATTTAATTTGCTATTCCTAGCCCAAAAAAATTGTTAGGAAAAATTTAAAGATAATTAAATTGAATATATAATCCATTTTTTGCTTACATTATATATTAAAAAATAGAGATGTATATATATACAGATATCTTGAATACCGGGAATTCCCGGGTTATATCAAAGTAAGAGGGACTGGGAAAAAGGTCGAGTATCAGAATACCTAATATTATATATGTATTTTGCTTCAAAAGCGTAATAATCGAGTGTACACGCAATTATTTACGATAACTTTCTTAATACGATCTACTCTTGTAATATAAAGGTGGATATAAATGATCATAAACAATATAATACTTGTATTGCTTCTAAGCGGCATAAACGGCGCGGCCTTGCGATCGACCCGAGTAACTTAGTGAAAATGACTTAATGAAAAATTAAACAGTAAACAAGAAGCTTAGATTACATATTATTTTTATCCACATAAATATTTGAAAAACTTTCAAGAAGTTGGCAACTGTGAAATTATGTTTTAAGGAAGTATATAATTTTACCTACGTCTATCGGTTAAATTATAATATAGCCAGTCTTCTGGTGAAAAAATGTCGGATATGATTTTACTGAAACAGTTAGTAAAATTATATTTATGCGAGTGAAAATAAAAATACTGTAACACCGGTCAAAGGTCCGGTCCACCTACTATATATAGTTTTATAACATGTATTTTGCTATGAGTTTTTTCGAGCACTATATCTATGTGTAGGAATCTGTATTTTATTTTTTAAGTTAATCTGTAGCTTATTATATTTTTTTACAAATGAATATACATAGAAGGTGTATTTGAAATTATTATATTTATTATTACATATTACGACATTTTTATGTGATTTTTACTAATTTTATTCCACACCGGGCAAACGTATGTATGTATATCAAAATATGTGTGATTAATAATTTTTTTCTATAATATAATATAATTTTATTATAGTAGATAAATCGCTGTTTTTAAAATTATCTAGAATATTAGGTTTTGATGGCGATTCTAGCTGTAGTTATAAACAAGAATGTAAAATATTTCTAATTAAAAATCTTTTAATGAATGATTAATCACCTTTTATAAAGATCGATTTCGCGTTCTTTTCAACACTGACCGGAAACGGAAACGTGTTACAGCCCGATACCGAAATTATTTAACGTCTTCCAAAAGTCATCCGACAAGCACCGTCGATAAATCTGACGTTCGGTCGCCAGTTCGAGAGAAGAAAAAAATCTCGCCGAGGCAATAATCTGTCTCGTTATCCGGCCGAGATTAAAAACACGGGCGCCTAAAAGTTACATCGAAATTGAATCAGGGCCGGACTCGACCGGCCGATAAGAAAACTATAATGGCCGCGTATCCCGGCCCCGATCGACCGTAATAAAGGTTTACGATCGTCTACCTGCCGTGTTGCCGATAAATTACATCTCTCCAATTGAAGATTAATACAGCCAGCCGGCTGAAACGGGACATAAATCACGGGCGCCCCGTTTCGACGGGGGTCGCGATTCCCCGATGATCAGTCTTCCGCAAATCCGTCCACCTTTTCGCGATACGGATTTTTTTTACGTCGCGATCGCGGCGACGTTGATTCATTCGCAGTTTATTGTCTTTTTGTTTAGCGCGCGACGATCGCTCATATTAATTCTAGCGCGTTGCCAACAATTGCCATTGTCGTTATTTATACCTCTAAAATCACTATACAATACAATAGTAATCTCGAAATGTGTCAAAGGTTGACTGATAACACGTACAGTCAAATCATGATGGGTAGGAGTCGGGTGAATATAATTTTCACAACATTTCAAAAAATTGTTATACAAATTCACAATTAAAACTAAATGAGAATTGTGCATGATGCTTTATGTAACTTTTAAAATATCTGATAATGGTTGAAATCATTAAACCTTTACCAGTCACAATAATTATTGTCAGGGGCATCATTGCAAAAAAATATTACAATTATACATTCGAAGCAAATTTATAACAAAAAATAACTCATTGTCTTAAATTTTCATTGCAAGAATAAAGCTGATCTAAATTTCACGCGTTTTTTTTTCAAAAAGTTCTACGTTATAAAATAATCTTTATTATTAATAAGAGATCTATATTATATTAAATCGAAAAATAACAAAAATCTATTAAATTATAGATTAACAAAAACCTATTAAAGTGGTAAATTTGTTTTTTTTTACAAGAGAAACGTTTCTTCGACTTTTTATAAGAGATGTAAATATTGCATTCTAAATATTTGTAACACGCTTTCAAAATAACCAGTTGCAATCGTTTTTAGTTTAGTATATATAAAAATTATACTTCTAAAATATTTTATGCAGATTTTTTAGTTGCGTCGTTTTATATTTAATTGAAATATTTAAAGGATCAAATTTAATGTAATGATATATTATATAATATAAGTAGGGCTACTTTACACTTGATTGTCAGTACGATCCTATAGGTATAGACCCAAATAAAATATAAAATTCCTATACACTACAAAATATCCGAGGGAAAATATTTGATACAGTGTATAATAATAAAATATTCTAAAACATGCTAATAATCTTCAAGCGAATGTCTACCAAAAATAATGATATTTAAGAGTAAACGTTAGAATAATTTATGATTCATTCGACGAAACATTTAGCATTGAGAACGAGAAATAAAAGCTTTGCTAAATTTATTGCTATTTATAAATGTTTCGCATGATTAAATTTCTATATACGAACATTTAATTTAAAAAAAACAGCTATTGTATACCACGAAAAAGTATATCCATAGTTTACGTACAAGCGGTTGTCGAGTGGTTACCTGATTTTCAAAAAACAGTTAATAATATTTTATGATTCTAACACATGGTGTTAAAAAGATTTTTAAACGTTTTTTTTTTCATTTGAATTCATAATGACAGTTTCGGAAGAATGTAAACGAAAATTTCACTCGAGACTTTGCTTGTATACAATAGAAAGCTTAATTAAAAATATCCAAGAATCTCGCTGCACGATTAACGAATTTCAGTGTTTTTTTTTATAATACGCAGCATTTGTAGAATATGAAATATCCAATTATAAATGGTGAGTAAATAATTTTGTATTAAAAAAAGTAACAGACAACTAAATTGAATGCAATATATAATTTTAATGATCATTTCGCATTTATTTTAGATGATTATGTAATTTTTTTTCACGAATCCTTATAAAACTAAGTAATATATATCACAATGTATACATTCGCATTAATTAAATATACAAATTTAAGAAACTAGACAAATTATTCGTAGTTATAATAAATAGTTCACTGCTTTATAAGGATGGTTAATATTGCAATATGAATATGAACTTTCACCAGTTAGTAGAATCTAAGATGCCATATAAAATCCACTGCGATGTAAACAAGTAATACAAAACCAATAAGCTGATTAGTGATTTAAAAACAAACAGCGTTAATTATAACTATATACTATCAACTTTAGTTCAACTTTTATCGTATACCCATGGTTTTTGTTTTGGTTAATAAGGCAATGTATGGGTTTACTTTACAAGAAGCCCAAGTCCTAAATACAGCATTGTTTTCCTATTGTTATCATCGTTAACTATTGTCTGAGGAACGAAATAAGTAAAAATATTTACAGATAATCCATATAAATTATGTGTTAAAGTTATTCAGATAAACTATAATAAATTACAATCAGTGGCGTAACTAAGGTATGTGCCGCCCAGTGCGATCCTTAAAATTTCCCCCCCCCCCAGTACATTTTTTGCAGGGTCATAAAATTAGCATTTCTTAAAATAATAAATTAGTTATTATTAAGATCTTGTTATTCGTGGATTTATATATGTTTTAGTGCATTCAGTGTTAAGAATCACATGCCGCCCCCAAGCAAGTGCCGCCCGGGGCGGCCCGCCCCCTCCGCCCCACCATAGCTACGCCACTGATTACGATACATATAACATATACAATATATACATCTTATTTTAATTCCAGTTATTGGTACTAGATTATAACTATGGATTTTAAAAATGAAAACATAAATCAATTATAATAAAAATGTAATTGCAATGTTGTGTTCTTAGTCTGGGTTTAATATTGTATATGCTGGGATATTTGGTCTACAAATTTTCATACAAAATATTTTTTAAATGTATTTAAAAGTAAATTCCATTACAATTAAAGTGCCAGAGCGGCGTTCTAGCTCAAAAAGAAGCACCAGGGCGACGCCCTGGTCCGCCCTAGCCCCACTACACCACTGCTTACAACGCATTATCGGGAAAAAATTAATAAAACCGTTTTTATATTTTACGTTTTGGGTTACAATGGCATCACATATATGTGTGTAAAGAATTTTCATCGCCGTCTATCCTATTAAAGATTTTCCTGTTATTATATATCATGGAGCTTTTTACACGAGACAGATCTCTCTGAATTTTATAAAAACAAAACCCGGCAACCCCTTCGCTACTAGATTTTTAATTTGAGCCGGAACAACTTGTTTTTTTTTATTCTTCCATTGTCATATGTCAACGAGAGAGGATGTGCAACTCGTAAATAAAAGACGACAGAAGTACATACAATCCACTACAATTCAGTGTCGGCCGTTCAAACTATTTTTGTAAAGATGAACACATTTTTTTAGTCATTTTCAACATTTTCGTGTTGACGTATGTATTTTCAGTCTGAAAGACAGATTTGAAACGTGTAGCAAAAGTTATTCAAACACAGAATTATAATGTTTTTACTAATAAGATACAGTTACTCGAGTTTGATATACATATAAACATAAAACTAGCTTTTTATACCAGGCTTTAACAGCGTATTTTATATTACATCTATATAAATTCTCAAAGTGTGCTTTCAATTTGTATTCTTTGCTCATTGTGTTTCTAGAAATGAAGCACAAACTTCGTTTAATGAGGCGTTCTAGTGCAAATTTATATTAACTATAAAACACATTATTAACTTTTGCAAAATATAAATAAATGTAATTTTGATTCTGTGAATAAATGTATTTTCAGATAGAGTAATTTACGTAGTCAGTGTCGCAGTAATACTAATAAATTAAAGACTAAAATATGCTAATTATCAGCGTGCGTCAAAGGAAAATTTGGTTTAACTATCTCTAACTTAAAATTTAAAAGCAAGCTTAAACTAAATTTAAGTTTGTTTATAGGATGAAATTCGCATAGCTTAATTCATGCGAGAGAGAAAATTGGAAAAGGGATTCGAGTGTGTTTGTGGTGTTGTCTCCTGAGAACGGTGCTCACTTGTGACCACTCTGTCCACTTCGTCCTCGCGGTGATAATAAAAAAGAAAATAGCGTGCAATTGTCCGACCTACGGGACAAGAGACATGATAAAGTGAATTCCAATGGCATTGGGAAATTGCGTAAGCGAAGTAAGACCAAATAAGCATCTTCCCAGGAGGCTATTTGCATATTGTAATTTTCTTACTTGAACGAAATAAATAAATACAAAAAATGAACTCAATTTAAATTAGTTATTGAATGGCTTCGAGTTCGATACATAAAGATGAGCGACAGATGGAATGTAAGAAAGAAATTGCTTTGGACGATTACATTCTACTGCATAAATACATGAATACAGAATAGGTTAGAGTAACAGACGACTTTAAAAAGCTTTCATGCATATCATGATATTGCGGTTTTACAATAGCCAATTTAATTAGTGAAAGCAATAAAAAACTCCAATTATCGATAACTATGTACATATATAATTAATAAGACAAAATGTGGAGTATTCAATACAATGTAATTATTTTTAAAAAATAAGTCAAGACTAGAAAATATCGCCTAAACATTAATCTTAAGAAATATATTGCTGTTATCGTTAATTCAATTATTTTATTAATTTTCATAATTTTTAGTCATTTTAATAGTAAGTAATTAATTTTGATAATTTTTTTAATAAGTTCATTTTATTAATAACACTGGCCAACATCTTTTAAATTATTTTTTTTGAAACTTGCATAACAATACTTGATCTTAATGTATTAAACTTATTTAAGTTAAATTTTTTTTTTTAAATATATGGCAAAATATCTAAAATTGTAAATATATAACGTACTAAAAATGTACAGTTTATATTGAATTGCTCTATATTATATTGAAAAATTTATTTCTAAAAACTAGCTCGTCTCGATTGATATCAACTTTGCTATCTCCTCAACTATAAAGAATTTATTTATATGACAAATGTTAAAAATGTACTTAGCGCTTGTTTGTCTAATTATAACACTGTCGTTAACCACAAACCCCCAAAATTGGCTTTGTAAACGGTGAAGAGGGTCACGCTGGACCTCAAAACACGCGCGCACACCCTCCATCATTTCGCATCGTTTGGAATCAAATTTAGGACCACAACTGGAAGCAAGTTCACCCGGACAATTTGAGTCGTGAAAATCCCAAACGCCATAATCTGTATCGTTGCTGACGTGTAAATTTCCACAGGCTGGTACGAGATTTTTGGGACTAACAGCTGCGATTCTAGGCCTCGACAACTTTATTCTCCAATCTGTTGATGAGGCGTTTTATCCGATGGTGGAAATTGCAAAAGTTATTACATCGGACGGGCAATGCGAACGTGATGGGATTGATTCAAGGTCCAAGAAATATTTTACTTCTCATTCTTGTATAATATATTCTAAATAAATGTAATATTTATTGTTAATTCTTCCTCAATACAATGAAAACGCCCTAACGGTTATTCTTTGGTAGTTTTTTTTTAAATAAGAACAGTTGAGCAATATCACTGACACTATTGATTTATCCAATTGTAAAGAAAATAAAAAACATAACATGAATCAATAAAATAAAGAGAGTTTTGAGGACTTATTTATAACGTTACGAATATTCATACTTATAAATAAATCAGATTTGCGATTATGTTGTTCCAAGTCTTACAGACCGTATAAAAAAATAGTTAATTAAAACGGTGGAACGAACAGACAGACAAACCTTGTCCCAGGTCAACGCTCGTCTAATTCCAACTTGGGCTCATACGCCGACATTTCCTGGTTGGTGTTTATGATGTATGATCCGCGTTTTAATTGACTTTTACCCGTGTGGTCTACTATGGAAGAAGACTTCCTGTGAGTCGGAGGCGAAGAAGGTACCAGCGATAAAAAATGTAATTAAACCCACGTTTGAAAGGCATGTACATGGTGCCCAAAAACACTCACGTGGAAATTTCGTGGGTCATTTAAGCCGAAACACGCGATGCTTACGGTTGACCCACGTTAATGAACAGGTGTAACGTGAAAAATCGACCGCCGAAAGGTTATTGAGTGTTCGATGGTCGACGGCAATATCCATTTCTCGGTTGCAATGTAGAGGTAATAATTAACATCGATTATGTAGGGACGGTTTTGTCGATGGCAATAATTTAATGATCTGATTTAGACAGTATGATTTGCGTCTATCAAAATCATGTATTTCTGTTCTAGTATTTCTGATTTAAAATAAATAAAAATAAATTTTTTCACATTCCAAAAAATGTCATTCGGAAAATTCTCATCCTAAAATATATCATTATCAGGTTTTTACATTTTGATGTTTTCTGCCTCACTTTTAGAATTCGAAGAAATCTATTTTATTTTAAAATTATTTATTTTATACTGATATTCAAATATTAATTGGTTATTTGAACAAATTCATTGTAATAATACAATTTTAATAACAATTTCAATTTGAATTAAATAATAAATTATTTTGCCAAAAGTGAAATAAATGTATACAGCGTAGCATTCTGATATTGACGTAATTATAAATTGCTTTATAATGTAAAAGGCTAATAGTTATTAAATTGAATATAAATTTAATATACAATTAATTCATTCCAGTATATTAGTATTATTTTAACATTTATAAATAATTCTCGTTATTTGCACAAATAAAAACTAAATAATTTTTTTTTAATTTATACCTTCACATTTAAGTCATTATATTTAGTAGCAAAAAAAATATTGTGTATTATTTTGCTTATTTTTCATGATTAAAATGTTTTTATTTACAGTACCATTTTTGATTAATATATACATACATATATATTAACCCTTTGCGCTCGTAAGTCGACTATGTGTCGACATCGTATTTCAAGCGTTGTACTCGAACGTCGACAATATGTCGACAAAACTTTGAATGCATTTATTGGCTTTGTGTTCAAGCAAATTTTGAAAATTTAAATTTATTAATAGTAAAAAGACTTCTGTTAAACACATTTCAGTAATATTGAATTTTTAACTTATGCAAATAACTCGATAATCTTAAATTTACAAGTGTAAGTTTATTGTAAAATTTTTCATCGGAACATGGTCAAAGCGCGCGCTGTTAGGACGGCATCGCGCTAGACTTGACAGATTTAGGTTGTCAATTAATGCTTTAAAACTGATTTTTTCCTTCTAAGGGCATCTATATTTTTATGATATGGGATGAAACGGGATCATATGCTCTAATTGTGCATAATTATTACTTTATATTGTGTGTCTGTTATGAAATAAAAATAAAATTTTTAAGACGGAGATGCCGTTATGCTAGCAGAGCTCGCTTACTCGCTCGCACTAGTAAAATGAGCGATTGACAACTATCGACCTGGGTACTCAACTCAAACGATAATATTAGTCTCGACACATTTAATATATTTTCGAGCTAGTAAATAGCTAAATTATGTAAAACAGAATTAGTAATCTGTGTTTTAATTATTTATAAATACATATATTGATTTTCTTTTAAAAATTATCCATATAATTACGAATGACGATATAATATTGAATTTTTAAGGACGTGACGATGAATTCGATATTAACCGTGATATTATTACTGTGACAGTAATAGTATGCGTTTATGCTAAGACTATTTTTACCAATTTTAAATCTGGTACAAGTATTTAAAGTTTCAAGTTTTAGGATAATCTTTTAATGTAATAATTTTTTATGATCAATTTATTTATATTTTTAAGAACTGTTTTAATAAATTCAAAACTTAAAAATTCAAAAATAAAGCCACGAGGCCAAACTACGCTGGTTCGCTCTAGGTGTAAAAACGCCTGCCAATCCAAAACAGATCCCCACAAAAAAACAATGTAATATTTATCATTTCTGCCTCAAATGGGCAAATACATACGAAAAACTTGTAGAATATTTGTCTAAATATAAAATTTGATCATTTTCACAAAATATAATAAAACTTTACCAGCCCCACCTATTTTTTTTTATGTACGAAAAAATTGGGTGGGGCCTGGCCCCAATTGCATTTATATTATCACCACAGCTGATATTTTTGAGCGCCATTTCGAAATTTGTTAATATGTGGGGGCACCTATTCATGCCATATTTTTAAAAATATTATGGTTCAAATAATTGATTTACAGCCTTAAATTATACTAAAAAGCCATTTTATTAGGCTCAAATGCTTACGGCACCTTTAAATGTCTAGTGAGTACTGGCGATTTTCTTGATGACACCTATAGAAGTCATCCGCGGTGAAAGGGTTAAAAGTCTTGTAAAACATATTTTTTTCAGTGAGTTTTAGGATTGTATTACACTTATATAAATTTATCCATATTTAACACTCTAAAGGTGGATGACTCAAATATGCGTCATTGAAAAACTATTGGTAAAAGTCGTTTATGCACAACATAATCAACACTTACACGTTTAATTGGATAAGATTTAAAACACAGTTTGTAAATTAGTGATATCTATTATATATTGTTAACTATAATTACAGCTTACAATCAATAGATGTCGCTTAGCAGTTAGGGCTTAATTTTAATAATAGCGCATTCTTAATATTAAAATGTTTAGTTTGCTGCGGGACCTGAACCGATAGTCTCTAGGATATCAGTTCAACGCCTTAAGGACTACGACATTCCGGTTATACAAGACAATCTAAATATAAAGTTGTAAAATCGCCATGACGCGTTTTGAATGTCTCTCTGTAAAACATATGACTGAAGAATATAGACAAGGTTATTTTGCTCGTGTAACACCATAGACCAGGGGTCGGCAAACCTTTTTTGTGTCGGACCAGATTGTAAATATTTTAAGCTCAGCGGGCCAGGAAGCAAAATTAAAATGAGCTTTATCATTTCTTTCAAATATTCAAATGTATTGCAAAAGGCGTTACGTGGGCACTGAAGATGCTGTCAAATTTAAAGTGCATAACGTCACGGTGAAATACAAAGCAATAGGAGCACCTTATAAGGTGATACCTAGCTAGCTCCTTAACTCGACGGTTGGCCGCTCTATTATAGCACATACTTTGATTTTTTTATATGTCAAATCTAACAATTACTTGCAGTCCGGATTAAAATAAGCAGAGGGCTGGATTTGGGCGTAATTTTCTGACCTTTGCCATAGACAGTGAATATATTAAAAAATATCTAATTTAATTTGGCCTTCTTTTTCGTATTTTAAATATTCCTATCCTAAGTGCATGTAAACGCAGGACAAATACCCCCTGAATAGATATATCTCCCATCAAAACTCCCCTGGACATTAACCCCCTGTACAAATAATCCCCTGTGCAAATAACCCCCTGACAAATAGCCCCCTGAAAATTAACCCCCCGTGTAAATAACCCCCCTGACGATTAACCCCCGCCACGTATAGAGATAAGTATTTTATATAAGTTGTTATTATTTATAATAAATGGTCATTATTTTAATAAAATAATGTTTAATACGAATAATCAGTATCAATACTAATTTATTTCATTCATCAAAATACAGAATTTTTTAAATATCAATAAAACTAACACATTTACGAAGAAAATATACGTATTGTATATTTTGTACCGGTGACCGGTGCGAGCAAAATTGTTATAAAGAGTATTAAAAAAAAAAAAAAAATATTATTAGGCTAGATACATATGTATGTATAATACAGCTAAACTTTGGTAATGGCGTCAGTATATGTTTTATTAAGTATAATAAAGCGTCACGAGACGTGTTAAGTAATATCTGTATTATCTTTATACGTGGCGGGGGTTAATTGTCAGGGGGATTATTTGCATGGTGGGTTAATTGTTAGGGGGTTATTTGCACGGGGGGTCAATGTCCAGGGGGGTTTTGACGGGGGGTTATTGTCCAAGGGGTATATTTCCAGGCGGTTAGTGTCCTAGAACCATATTTCCTAATCTAGATTCTCCTTTATATATGGACCTTCGCTTTACTTTATTTGGAATCTCATTATCGGCAACTTAGCGTCAAAAGTGTTAAATTTTGCTTTTAAAAATCATTGGTTATATCGTCAAAATGTATCCTTTTGCTTAAAACATATGTGCTGATGTGCATATTGTTTGTGTTTTATTTATTGTAAGGTGCATAACAATTTTTCGTATTAAATGTGTTTTTAAACGTTATTATATGTTGATATATGTTTTATTTAACTAACAGTATATTTTTTATTTTTTATAATACGTTTATTGTAATCTGATTTTCTAAAAAGTCTAAAACTTGTTAATGGGAATATATTAACTATTTACCAAGAAAAAAACTAAAAACTAAGGTTTTACTAAGAAAAAAAAACTACAAGTAAAAAACTTGTGCTCTTTGTAATTTTAATCTTGATTAAATTTTATTGTAACCATTATTTTTTTGTATGAACGCAAATTGTTGATCGATGTTATGAGCGCTAAACGCTATAGAACGAGCGCGATGCGCAAGATAATAAGCGCATTGCGCAAGATAATAAACGATGGGTGCAAAAAAAATACAAACAGTCCAATATTTTAATTATTTAGAATTCATATGACATCTAGCTATTTACAAATTTGTTAATGGTTATAAACCCCTGCCGCTACATCACTCAGCTGTTTTTTTTAAATAATTAATTTATTTGTTTTACCGCGCATTTGATTGCGATGGACGAAAAATCATCTAAAAACATCATTAGATTTACCTTCCTATACTATGTATGCCTAATACTATATCATTTATTTTTTGTGAATAGTAAGTACAATTCTTCGTGAACACATTTTAATAAATTATTCTTTTCTAAGTTTCATGGTTAACGTTTTACAAATTATTTAAAAAAGTACAATATAAAAAGTTATTTTCCGATTAAAGTATTTAAATTATAATATATTTTAAATATTTAATTAATTTTTTTTTAACTAAAATACTGACAAACTATCAATCTTTCGCTGTATTAATTTTAATTTGTAAAAAGATTAATCAAAACATGTTTTATTTCATTTTTACTTCCAAAAATTGAACATAAAAAAAGTCTCGAAATTAAATACGAGCTGGCGCTACCCCAACCAAAAAAAAAATACGAGTGCAAAGGGTTAAAATTATTCAACATTATAAAAACCATATTGGTGTCAAATGAATCAGCACGCGGCGGAACATTAAATTCACGGTTAAATTTATTCACAACGATGATAATTGAAATATTTTATCATTTATTAAATCAATTACGTAACAAGTGGCACATTAAAAAGTTACCGAATAATTTTGTTGACATATTTAGATACTATATTGTAGTTATTTTTAACACTAGAACAAATACAAATAAATATATTAAATAACCTTATGTATAATAAAATACAATAATAATTAAAAACATTATATATTCTAATTTTAGTGAATATATGTAGATGCTGCTATGCAGTAGAATTGAAATGGGAGGTCTTGGAAGTCTAAGAACCTTAGCTGGCGGGTCGAGTTGTATTATTGTCGGCTGTGATTTTACTGAAGTAGCTGGGATCTGTTCTCGTGATGCTCTCTGGACGATCCGCTTATGTCTCTTGGCTCGTCTCTGTTGCTGTGACTCCGTAGCTTCTTCGTATCATCTCCCTCTCTGTGTCCAATGTCACATTTTTCATACTGATAGCTTAAGACAGTTCTGGCAAATTGTAAATGAGGGTGCTCACAAGCCAATTACATCGCTTCTTAGACACAATAACGATATGTGTTCACAATTAAAGGTCACTCAGGTGATCAATAACCAGTCAATGACCAGTGAAGCATGTATAATTCAGCGCTTTTCCAACCAAAAAGTAGTTTATTCGATGGTATTAATGGATGAGTTAATCAATCTTGGTACGGATGATATTAAGAGGTCCGTGCAAGTCGCGTTAAAGTATTGGTCAAGCTCAGTCGTGTCATTAAATCGCTAAATCGTTTTAACCGCAAATTGTAATATAATAATATTAACTTGCTAAAAACTAATTATGTGAATATGTGAAAAACAAGTTTAAAAATAGTGCCCGCGGGATTATTTAACCACCCAAAATTGCAAAAATAATAATTTAACAAAAAAAATATGTCAATAATTGAAAATAAAAATGAAAATACTCCTATACAATCATTATCATAAAAAACATATATCCCAAGATCGACCTTTCACAAAAACAGGAAATAATTCCAGAAAATATGTTGAGCCTTCAAGAAGAATGGAAAATAGCATCGAATAAAAGAAAATGTACAAGTCATATAACGGAAATTCCAAAGAAAAAAAATCGGTTAGGTGCAACATACAAACAACATATTTGAAGCACTGACTAAATAAAAAGATAAATAACTACCAAATAAGTAGATAACAAAAATAATAAAACCACCGCTGTTATTTGTTCAGAGACCCACGCTAAAAATAAATATGAAATAAAAATCATTGGCAACTCTCAACTTAAAGTTCAATCAGAAGAACCATTCATAATGTCATTATTAATAAACTAAAACTATTAATAAACCAGCCTAAAAATAGAGGATTGGTGCTTCTTTATTGTAGTGTATATATTACTTTAGCGTTAGCCTTAATTTAAATATGGATATAACTGACAGGTTACACTAATGCGCTATGATACATTTATATATGTATACATAAGAAAGTCCATCACTTGTAAATGTACTAATAATACACCTTTTAGGTCACCCTCACACAAAAGAAACTTAACATTTTCCTAATTAAAATGTTGACTTAATTTAAAGCGATAATGACTGATACGCAGTACTCGACCGCAAAACTCAGAGGCGCACATTTCCATTGGCATTTCCGTATCGACAGAAGCCCGTTGAACCTTTTCACGTTTCACGTTTTCAGCACGCCACGGGCACACTTGTTTATGGCCATTGCGATCCATTACCGGTGCATAGTTGCACGAGCCGGCCCGATACCAGAAGCCATCCTGAAAACGCTTTCAGAGCCGGTTTTATGTATCTGAACCACGCACATGTTCAGTTCACAGGTCGCCGGTACAAACTTGTTACGTTCACGGGGCGATAGCGTAATTAGAGCCCTCACGAAAGGGCGAGGGAGAAAAATACACGTGCACAAACAAGTCGCGAGTAACACTTGGAGTACTGAAATATAATACAATTTATGTATTTCATTTTTATTTAAATTTAACTTTTATAATATTACATCTGTTATTTGACGTGCCGCCTATTTTTGACATTTTTGTTGAGTATTTAAATACATAAATTATATCATATTTGATTTACTAAATATTTTATTTCATTATTTCAAGCTACTGTAAAGCTTTAAAGCAAGCTTTAAAGCAAGTACAAGCAAACACTACTTCAGAAAAGTGTGATATACTAGCCATTGCTTTTTTAACATCATATATACGTTGACACAAAACTACACCCGTAAGCAAACGCATGTAAAGGTCACACGTATGATTCATAAAATTAAGAAATCAGTGATAGATTATTAAGCAGTTAGTATTGCTAGCAAAAAATATACTTTTACAATATTTTTTTCTATAGTAGGTGTGAACTAGTCATATATAAAATTAACAACGTGAAAAAACAGAATGAAATCACAGTTTTCCTAGAATATAGTCTGATTTTTTTTCTATTAAATAAATTCTATTTTTTATGCAACACTGTGAATCTATATATTTGATCAAATGATCACAATACATCTCTCTTTATGGAATTTTCTCACATAACAAAAAGTAACACGCATACAAATTGAGTCACGATACAAGCATAATTTACCTCGAACAACTAATATCGATTTTGACGTAACGTGAGCGTTAATCGCTTTGTTTGCGAAACGCGTTAATTGATCTCGGTTTACGTAAAGTCGACAAATTGTATCGATAACTAACTATTACAAAGCGCACGCTTCTCGGTCGATTATATTATATATTATTTTTTAACTCGCGTTAATAATTCGCCTCTATGTCTGCCTGACACGCTAAAAGAAAATGTCAGTTAATACGGTTATGTGAAAATGCTAGTTTAATTTTTTCCGGTTAAATTTACTGAGGGGCGGATTTAAAAATGAATGTAATTAAACTCAGTGCTTTTATAAAAAAGAAAATCAATTCGGTTTTATGACGATTGTTAACACGCCTCCTTGAGATATATGTGTATTTTTTAGGGTACTTAATATTCCATTGTGTACTAGGGGAGGTCAAAAAACTCGAGAATTGAGCTAAATGAAAGGCTTAGGGTCGCTGATTTAACATTTAATGATTTAATGGTGGACCTTATTTTATATGCTTTCCAATTTATTTAGGAAACTCCACTTCACGATATAATGTATTATCCGAAAAGTCAAATTTATATATTGTTGTTTTGTTTTTGTTTTTTACTACTACGCCACCTTTCAAACATTAATCTGTACTCCCAGCTCCTATAGTAGCATCATATAAATAGCATAGTAATTTAAAAGTTGTTTAGGGAATTATAGTATATTTTAATAATTTAAATAAATTATTACCTAAAATATTAATTACACTAAGCGGGTGCGTATTTTATAGTTACTAATTCAAATATTTCCCCGCTCGGAGCGATTATATAAAGCCACAGAGCGTATAATCTATCTTCCGACTGGAGTCAAGTCGCGCGGTTAACACTTGCGGACACTGATTGATTTATAGGTACACTTATGTCCTCAGCATCCCTTTAGACTCGAACGCGCGCTTTTATTATGGACCGGATGAAAATTTACTTTCAATAAATTTTCGTTGACGTTCATCGTATCTGAAATAGGCCGGATCGATGAGCCTCATTTTCGGGTAGCCCAATAAAGCCTACGCCGAGCCAAATAGAGCTTTTAGCCATCAAGAATCTTTGTTGACGAAACGCATTTCTTTCACGTGCCATTTGGCATGAAGACGATTTCGGCGCTGATACATCGCTTTGCTAGGAATATTGAATTGCGCTATTTTTTAAAAGGGCTTCTCTTTCATAACGCAAAAAATATCCATTTGATACGCTCGATTAGCATTTATCAACGTGGAGCTTAATAAATATATTACAAAAGGTAATGCACTATGAAGCTATCTTTCAAGAAGTAAGTAATATTTATTTTTAATAAAGTTTATTGAAATAAATCATGGCAATTTTTTTTTCATTATATTCCACTAATTCAAATTTCTATAATGGCAAAGACATGCATCACTTTACTGAGTTCTTATTTATCAATAAACTTGTAATTTATTAATAATGGAAATAGTATTTATATGTTTTATCGCATTTTCAATTGACTAACTTTTGTATATTATATTTGTAAATACAAACAAATTTATGGATGTGCATGAGACATTTATTATTATTTTCCTTTCATTCCCGTCTAAAAAAATATGAAAGAATAGTATAGTTTTATTCATTTTATCCGCACATAACAATCGAGCCTCTCTATTGTCGTTTTCGCATCGTAAAATTGTATAAATTCGAAGGCAGGAAGGAAAATCATTACTCCTGATTGCAATTGGCGGGGGCCGCGCTCGTAAACGGACAAAATTATCATCCGCTTTATTTTATGATGCAAGAAACACCGAAAGTGCCAATAAAAAATGAACACCCTTAACCGAGTGTGGGTGCAGGGCCAGACCTCTTCTGCCCCTCCGAGAAGAAGAGGTCTCGTAAATTTTATATTCCATTACGTGTTTATACGTGGTCGCTGTAAGGTTTTTCGAATAAAATTGCGTTATGGCCGTAAAACTTTGGCCATGGCCTAGCTAAGAACGATTGATATGGACGCGGGATAACTTAGATAGTAAAGGTTTACGAACACAATCCAATATAATAATACATATAAAAGGCCAACGATACAAATAAATATAAATTTATGTATGAATTTATGCCCAACATTTTTTTTTTAATTTTGTTAGAAATATTCTGAATCAACAAAAATTTATTTAAAGCTCTTCAAAATGTATAAATCGTTTTTTTTTTATTTTGCTATAAAACTACATGAATGAGGTTTTAAAATATATTTTCCAGAACAGTTATCTGCTTTGTCATTATTGTAAAAACTTTTCAATTGCCATATTAAATTTATAAATATAATAACTGACCTCGCAGTAGCTCTGAAAAGTTAGTCTCTCCGTGAAAGTATACGGGGATGAATATATATGGCGGATTAAAAGCGAATTATTGAGTCATGAGCAGTTTGGCCAAGTGCATCGGTGTAAAGTTTGCTTAGAGCGCAAAGTTTTTTCGTTTAATGTTTTTTGGCATCGGAAACAACGCGGAGGCTTTGGACGGCGTAATTAAGAGATTTACGGATAAGCTTCGGTTACCGAACTGAAACCGGGTTTAGGTTTTAAGCCGCTTTCTAAACATCATCAGACTTTTTTATTTGTTTGTTTATAAAATTGTTTGTCGGAACCTTGAAGTTATACTTCGGAGCGGTGAAGTTTTCAGCGAAGTGTGAAATTTGACGAAAACAAAATTAAAACGGGATGAATTGATTAAATATTTTTTAATCATTATTAAGGCGTAAAATAGCATAAAAATACCTTGAAGCTTTTATAATTTTTAAAAAGCATTATGATTGGCAATATACAGGTGCAACCACATCCTGCGGTTATCTCTAAATAAAAATTAGAATATATGAATAGATTTTTTTGATCAATATATTTACCGGAATCGGCGAGTGAATCAGATATTCCATCGATTCCGGTAATCCACAAAAATATTTTGTTATTCATTGTTCCTTGCATGGATGACTTTATGCTTTGCACATTGGCTCAATGATTTATGAGGTCGCATTTCCAGCTCAGGAAACCGACCCTCCCCACTGCATGCAAATCGAAACGGCACTTTCCGAATAACGAATGTCTCTCGTACACATCAAATAATTCAGCGCTAACAAAACCAAGTACTTCACGTCACAAAAACAGTAGTTGATGGTATACTACGTGGTGTTAATGAAAAACAAACCATGATGCAGACGTGGAAAAATGCGATAGACAAAAAAGTCGTTTGTGATGGTGAAAGATTGTCGGTTCCAGGCAGCTGTTTCGCTTCTCACGTGATACGTGGTTTCATGCATATAGAGATTATCGGTGAAAGTGAAGCTTAAATTGTGGCACGCGAGCCACTAGTGTAATTAGGGTTCCGATTAGGGCTTTCAATACCAAAATTTCAGTGTATTGTAAACATCAGAATTAATTATTAATTACTTTTTTATAGTATAAATAAACCTAGAACATAATAATCAAATATTTTTTAAACTGATACATTAAAAATACGTGTAAAAACTAATAACACCGTAACAAATAATTTGCATATACTTTCAATAGTTTTAGATGACCATAATTTTTTATATATTTACCCTTTTAAAAAACGTGTTGTAGGTCTTAACTTAAGATAATTCATATTTATTAAAAATATTATTTAAATCCGAAAGTACTCAGTAATTTGTAACATACAATAAGCTGCAGTTAATTTATTGGAGTACTGTAGAAAATAAGTAGATAATTGCTACTTAAATATTATATAAAAATGAACTTTTAATTAGTAAACTTCACTTGAATAAAAGCAATTCCTAGAAATCCTCAAATAAACAATATAAGATAGATTTATAATAATTCTCCAAATTTTAACTAAACATTTCGTATGCTTAAACCAATTATGTGTAAACATTTTATGTAAATATAAATGTTGTAAGCATTTTTATTGACTTATTAATATTATAAATAAAATTATTAAAAAACATCTTTGCATGTTTTTATATTTATATTTAATTCTTAATTAGTAATAATTTTCTTTGAGTGCGACTAAACATACATGTTTTTCTTTGTAATTAATAGGCAAGATTTACAAGGTGATTATAAATTTACAAATGTTTTCGCGCAGTATTATTTATATTTGTTAAACGTGCCAGAAATAATATTTTTAATATTATAGTTAAAATACAAAATGAATTTAGCATCCTCCGTTCTTGGAATATAATATCATAGTAACTAACGTGTTTCGCAATTCTATACCATTGTCTCTTACATGTTTATCTTTTTTTGCTGGATGTTTGTATTGACAAAAATCACCTTTTATTAATTATAATTTTTATATAGTTTTTTTATTCTATATATTAACTAATAGCTAATTCTAATATTATAAGTGTTAAATTACAGTGCTTTACGTTTAATTCATCTAAGTGTTCAGTTGGGGTATATATTTTAAATCACGGTGTAATATCGAGTTGCGGACAAACCATCGAACATTTGACGCGATTCTTAAAGAAATATTTTGTTGTGACTGAAGTTTTATTGGATACTTACGAGTATTAATTATGTATCCTCAAACCATGGAATCGACCAAAAAATCTAATCCTATTATTAATTTATTGACAAGTAATTTGTTTTTGATATTTAATTTACTTTTGCGGCAAAAAAGACGGCATAGTTTTGCTATGGTTGTTCTAGTTTTTAGAATTAGTTTCTCTATATGAGACTACCGTGAAAGCTAAGAATCTAAGAAAACTGTTAAGTATTTCAATTCTTACTAGTTTAACCGCGAAAGATTTTTTCATAATAAATCTTTCATTTCAGTTACTAAGGGGTCTATTTTAATTATACAGCGTTATATAAATAGATTGTTTGATGGTATTTGTAAATGAACTAATTGAACGTAGATATCCATTTCGTTGTTTAAGCTGTTAGGTTCCGGGAAGAAATATTATATAACGGCATTCTAAATAGGCAAAAAAAAGCAAACTTGTAGAGTAACAAACACATTTTTTCTTAATATTACTTCACTATCTTAATTATTAAATCAATATTAGCATTTTTATATTAAAAATGCCCAATTAATTTGTGCTGAAATTCTTATTTCTGATTCTGAATATAATAATTAAAAATCACTAAAACATTTTAATATAAATTTACTTAAAATGTACACTCTCTCTATCACTAAATATAAAAAATATAAACTGAGATAATGTCATCATTAGTTAATTACTAAAACTAACTAGCTGAATTAAATAATAAAATTATATAACCTTTCGAAAATACATATTATGTCCTTGTATATTTATTGTAATTCTAGTGACGTAATATATTTAATAAATATTATATTTCATATCATATTTCCGACGCTAACACACAAAACCGATTTTCGCATATCTACACAGTGCATTGTGGGATTTTAATAAAACATCTCTGAAATTTGTGCGACCATTATGCGATTACAAAAGTGGCATAATCTTATCACGTACCGGGCTCGCATTGTGCGCCGTTTGATTTTCACCGACTGCTTCCTGCTCATTCACCGCATCCTGAATGAATCTACGGATTATTCTCGGGGACGTTTAAACCAATTTTGTAATCTTTCTATGCCCACGTTATTTTTTTCTAAATCTCCAAATACGACAAAACTAACAGTCCGCAATAATGCTATTACAGAATTACAGATCCTGTTTTTGAAACATCGATAAAGATCGGCGAGCAAGTATATCTCACGGGCAGATCTGAGATTTCATACCTACGCGTGTGTATGTATGTTATTTTGTAAACGGCAAACGTCAGCAATTGAGAAGCCCTGATTTGGTCGCCATTATGATTTCGGGATCAGGACGCTGGGAGCATATGAATGAAGTGATTTACGATCGAGGACAGAGGAGTAGAAATGGAAGAAAAAAACAAAATTATGAAAGGTAAACGACCGGATGTGTTCTTTTCATTCGACGGGCAGGTATCCTGACTAATATTTACATTATGACTAATCCTTTTCAATGTCAGGTGTAATATATTTATGCGTTTATTTTTGTGTGTATATTTTAAGGCTCAAGTTGAAAAGTATGGCGGAAATTCATGAGAGATGTATTGTATACACAGAGAATATTATCATGAAAAAAAATAAGTAAAATTATACGAGGGGTATAAAACCAAGAAATATTAAATACTCTACCTTGTGAAATAAAATTATGAATGAAGTGTCAAAGGTATTGAAATAGATAAAAATAATTTGGCTATCGTTGAATATATGCAAAATATTAAATATCATAGAACTTTGCAATCAAAATCTCAGAAACCTTTACTATTTAAGGATTTTTGCACAAATGCTCAAAATCATTTTAGTTTTTATGTAACACATTATAAACAGTAAATTTATTTAATGCTCACATAGTTTTGGCTAAATATTATTATTATAATTTTAAAGCAAGATAAATATTTTATAAAATTGATATTGGTACTAAAAATCGAATAATATATTTTTTGCTAATGTTTAATTATATTTTTTAGTTCTTTATTTATTACTTTTTACCAAAATTGACGATATCTTAAACAATATTTAATTATGTATATATTTTCCCTCAAATCTGAAAGGTACTTACTATTTTTATTATCATGTTTTAAAAATCCTGAAGTTTATTATTTGGAATTACACTTTTTCAGTTTATATCATTTCAACAAATAAACATTTATAAAAAAATATATTAACCTAATTACCTTACTTTGTTTCTGTTAAGCTAATGCCTTTTATGGCGCAGTGGAAGATTAATACAACAATAATAATTATATACAAATTATTCTTATAAGAATTCTCTACAACAAAAAAAGTAAATTTAATATATAATCAAGAGTACCTGTTATTAGAACCATAAGCTTAAAAGCTATTAATTATCAATGATTTGCCCTAATATTATATTCCTTTTTATTTATTAAAGATAAGATCAAGTATAGAACTAATTAGAATTTAATTAAAAAAATTGGTAAATATTATAAAACATAAAAAATTATTTGTTTTAACTGCAACTAAATAATGTAAGTATTCGTCAATTTCGACAAAGTTTCAGACCTTTTATATTCTTAACTCGATACGTCTCCGGCGAATTACAAAAAAATGCAGAGATCAGTTGACCAACTGTATCGCTCGTATACGCCTTGAATTAGTAGAATTTGCAAGATAAACAAATTCCGAAGGTCGTTAATTCAAGAAGTAAATCATAATGATAATTTTAACTTTCGCATCTTTTATTCACAAAATAGAAGTATTTTTTGGACATTGTGAGCTTTTAAATGGGATGTCTGTTAAGTTTCGCAATTGTGTTATATAAATAACTAAATTTTCTATTAAAACCTTTCAAGAAAGCATTAAATTTTTGCCACGGACATCTTTCACAAAACATCTGGTACGGATCCACAATTTTTATTCAGCTGTATATAAAAAATTCAGTGGTTGTAAAAGATTTTGAAATATTTTTACAATTTTAATTTTTAACAAAAAAAGGATCGATGAAAATTTTCTAGAAATCATTCTTAATAAATAAAAATTTTTGTTTTGCCTTTTTTTAAAGATATTTTTAAGAATAAACACTAATTGCAATGAATAGGCCGTTTTCAGATAACAATGTATCTGAAATCTTAATAATGTATATAAAAATTACATTTTTTACTGATAATAAATTCACTAAAAAAAATCTTAAAAGCGTAGCAGAAATAATTTATTCCAAAAAAATAAATAATTAGACAATAAGAAGCATAAATCTAGAATAAAGCACAATTACTTTTACCAATACACAAAACCCAGCAAGTTTCAACGAAGCGCAGTGTCGAAGGTGACAAAGGACCCGCGGATTGTTGAAAACATAAATAAATAATTACCACTCCTGTACGCCAGGACGAATCGTGACAAATTCTCCTTTATTATGTTTGATCCCAGAGATCGTCGTTTATCTATTGTACAGATATATCTACCTGAGGTCCAGGTAAATAAGTTTCCTTTGGGTATAGGGATTCCTGCTTGCCGAAGCACCGCAATTACGAAGCGATTTGTCACATTTGATTACTAACACACGAGCGTGTACGTATTTATGTGTGTAAGACTGTGCGTTAATAATTCGTGTGTGTATGTATGATACATAATATATGCATATGTCTCGTCCGTTGTAATTTACTTGCTTTTAATCAAAGCGAATAATTATACGACTATGATTGTGGCTCATATTGTGTTAAAGTTATATTAACCGTGTGTTCGCATTACGCGAGGTTGTTTTATAATTAACCATATTTTGTAACGGGTTAACTAATAAAGGAATTACCATATTTTAAATTAATATAAAATAAACTAATATTTTCAATAATTAATATTTTCACGATGCTTTTGTATACCTAAAAACTATTATTAGTATTAGATTGAGAGAACGATTTTGACTGACCTCATTTAAAACTAGCATATCCTTAATTCTTAGGGATCTTAATTTCGCTATGACACTAAAGGAGCCATAAAGACAAACGCTTAATGTGAAATTGAATTATCTTAGAATTGAATTTCACATTTAATTTTTAGTTAAATGTTTTCTTTTGAGTCGCTATGTCACGAACGGATAATTTAAAATAATGATTGCAGATACAACATAGCTTACAAACAGGTACGAGCATTAGTTACAAGTAAAGTTAAATTATCTGAAATTCAGACAAATGCAAATTGGCCAAAAAAATATTAAAAATATATTTCCTTTTTCCTGACATCAGTGTATTATGAGACAGAAAACATATTATTGTTTATTATTTATATGATCGTTTTTCAGAAAAGTCATTGTACATATCTGTAGCTGTACATGTACATGGCTCTTTTTTTTCATTAAAAAAGCTGAAAGCATTACGATTTTGAAAATTGATCCCCGAAAACCTTTGTTTGGATAAATTATTTAGAGCTTATCGCGCGAGCGAACAATGCAAACGATTATGGGGGGCAGAGGCTGTGCGCGCCTTCTGTGTTGCGAAAAATGATATTAACCGCAATAAAAATAAACTTGGCGGTGTTTGTAATTAGCCGGTTTATTCGGAATTTATTATTATTAAAGCGCGTATAAGGTCCTCGTTACGCTTTGTGCGCGCCCGAAATAATGGACCGTTCGCACAGTTCAATTATGAAAGTGTTATTCTATAATCGCATTATTAAATACTATTAAAATCTGATTGCATTTTGATATTCTATATGCAACTCAATATTTAAATTTTACATTAAATTTCAGCACACAATTAATGAAAAGGTTAATTGTATAGTTCAGTTTTAATAATGTATTTAAACTACAAATGTTATTATTTTAATGTATTTTTATCGGTCCATATATACAGTGAAGATAGATATACGCCATCCAATTTATTTTTTATTTCTTATTACTAATCTGACCATCGTGTCTTGACAGATTTAATGCGTCATGATAGCTAATATACAAACAATAATAAATCTTTGAAAAAATAATTAAGAAACAGTTACGTTGCACACCTATAGTTTAATACCATCCCACATATTTCTGTTGCTCCTCATAGCTAACGTCGAAAACATCCCTGACTGGTTGAGTAGCTGGATAGCTCATGCAAGAGGAACGTTCTCAAGCACTGAAGTCCTGATCACAACGAACAAGAATAATGAACGCGATCGCAACTCTAGGGCAATTGACTCCAAACTGTTGAACCAATAAATCCAAATATGAGTAGCACAGCGCCTTAGAAATTCAAGAGTCATTAACACGTTTTATTAATTTATTTATTAAGTTAAGAAATTTTTAAAAATATAACTAATGTAAATATTTATAAAAAGTATATATATATTATTATTGCAATTATAAATATATATATTTTACAAAATATTAATTATACACAATTAACACGCATTCCTTGAAACTAATATGAATATTTAGTGTGTAACTTATAGTTTTTAATTTCGTCATATTCATTGCATTATATATGTATATTCATAAAAACACTTTCACCAGCTCTTTCGGCTTCAATTAAGCTGAATAATAACACCCCTATGGCCTCAAAACCTCTAAATTGCAAAAGTTAATACTGAATTAAAAACCGAGGGAAGGCAGCTAAGCAGCCTTTCTACTTGAACCGTCAGATTTTACGCCAGCTCAGCCGTCAAATCCGAGACGCTAAGAGTTACTCGAGCTTTTAAACGAATTGAAAATCATGACGCAAATGATCTATATTGACCATATTGGTCAAAGTCATGACACAAACGATCCATGGCAAGAATATCAACTGTCGTAAAATTTTGTAATAGTTCAAAAACCAAAAATGCATAAACCAAGCATCGTATAATGGCATATACCCGTTGTATTTATTTATTTAGTTCGTTACAATTAATGCCCTACAAATAAAAAAAATGTATTCTTTAAATATTATTGAAAGTATGTTTTTAATAAAATTGTCCGAATAAAATATTTAAGATATACAACAATTATGTTATATAGTCATAAAAAATACAACATATAAAAGTCGGACGCGAATTAATTAACACTATCCAACAGTTAATTAAAATATGGTTGTGCTTTTTGGAATGGTATCTAGTACTCCCGTTCTTGTTAACAGCACTTGAACAATATTTGTGAAAACAAGCATTGATAATTAATTAGATGACACAAAGAATCTCTGGATTATGTAAATAGAAAGCGGAGCATTAAATTTAGTAATTTTACTTTTTACACAAAGAAGAATTGCAAATAAAATTTAGTCTTTGAGGTTTTTACCTCAAAGACTAATTTTTTTCTCTACAAAGTATACATTTCGACGTATATCGAAAGATTAATATCACATCATATTGTCGAAAAAAAAGAATATGTATTATTTATATCTAATGAAGATAGATGTACAAAGTTTCATTGATCTCTGTAATTAATACGTACATATAGTATGTAGTAATTTATATTTGTGTACTAATGCGGTCAGTTTAAAATATGCAAATAAATTTATGCGATGAAGCTCGTTGTGTGCGTATTATATTTTTATGTAATTATATATTTGATTAAACCTCGAACGTTTTGAGGTTTAGAAACTGAACGATCTGAAAGGGCAATTGTCCATTACTTTAAGCACAGACAAAAGCGTTACAACGACCTTATACTCGCTTTAATAATAACAAATACTGAATAAACGTACTAATTACAAATATCTCGAGTTTATTACCCCTTTCAACTCGTGGCATATTTATAAAGTTCATGTAATGAGAGCAACTTCGTATAAACTCATTGATATGTGTTTCCTGAACTAATTGTAAAACTTTACATGAAAATTAATATTATATCATAAAGGAAATATGCATTCCCTGCCTTTTTATTATGTTTCACAGAGATTGAAAATGTTTTATTTTGTATTACAAATTCAGTAAGTTTAATTAACAATACAATTAATTGATTAAACCTACTCACTGTTACGAGTTTGTATTATATGATAATGAAAATATCACTTATCACACTATAAATTTCAATTAAATAATAAAAATCTATAATACTATGAACATTAAAGAATTTTTAATTATAAGGAACTTATTAACAATATTGCTAATATATTAAAAATTCTATACGTTTTTTTTCAACGTGTACGAGCTTGTATAAATATAATGAGAATATCACTTATCACTTTGCATAGTAAACTTTAAAAAAGCTTTTTCGTTGTGCTGTTGTCGCGATAATATTTTTCTACGTTTAGAATTTTAACTGAATAATAAATAAATACTTGGAACAAATAAGAAAAGATTTTAAAATTATACGATATTGTGAATATAATAAAATAATATTATTGTTTTTGATTGAAATATATATACTATATGTATATATTTAATAACATACTTTTTGTTTTTATTTTTTACTAATAACTGTTTTTGCAGCAATATATTTTGTTATGACATTTTTTTTTTAAAAAATAGTTAGTAGAGAAGCAAAACAATAATTTTTAAATTATAATGGTAGATATTAAAAATATTTATGAATTAACTTTGAAATATCAAACAAACATTCGAGCTTTGTTTCATTAATTTGATTCCAAATTTAACTAAACGTTTATCGTGATTCCGTTTTTTACTAATATATATATATAATATTCACACATATGAACACATACTGATATCTGATAACAAATTCCCTTTCATTCACTCCCAGACCATTCATGCGTGTAGAATGTGCTGAGCGCGCACAATTTTAGTCTCGGGTCGAATTAACGCTGTCGGCATCATCATCAGTCACAAGCCCACCTGCCCTCACCTGTCTTGCCTGAACTCGTCCCCACCACCGGGAGCACTACAGGTACCCCTGCTGTGCCACCTGCTATTTCCACCCCAGCGCCGACGCCGACGTGAACTCGTCATGCTCCGATGCTGTTCGTTATGACTAAGCCCAATTATATCACACCTGATCAACCTTTGTTATGCGTTAGCATTGCGTAACATTGAAACCAAAAGCTTCGCATTATTCTATTTAATTTAAACTTTAAAGTATTATAAATAATTTTACTCAGACTAGTACTTTGTTCGTTTAAGAGTATCACAAGCATGCAGTTTTAATCCGCTGCTTTGACGGTCCATCTTTATAAATAATCTAAATCACTTTGTAGAGTCCGCAACAGAACGAATGCATATAAACAATTTTAAATGATCTTTATACAGAATAAAACTTCAAGTTCTAACTGCTGTATTTATGTCAATAATAAATAACGCGAAGAGCAGAGTACTCAGGTTGAACCCTCGAGGAACCCTAAAGGGGTGAAATATTTGTTAGACCATCGGTCGCCATATGTTACACTATTAAATAACTCGAGAATAACCGATTCAAATAATCTGAGTAACCGAGGTTCAACATTTTTAATATTAACCTAGGACAAACCTTGTCGAAGGCCTTTTCAAAATCCGTAATACGACGTCTACTTGAATTTCCTCATCGAGAGATTTTGTCACCGTTGTGGTGAAAGACAGAAGGTTAACAATAAAAAGGACTGATATATATTTTTTTTTCTTATATACACTTTAATATTTTTTACCTATTTAAAACGATGGCTTTAATTTAAATGTAGTTTATGATATAGATGTATATACTATTTATTTATAAAAAGAAAATTGTATTGCAACAGAGAGGTAGGATTAAAGTTCATGTGCGAACGTCAAATGAATAAGTACTATCTAACAACTTTATTTGAATATTTGATGGGACTACTTTAATAATTTATGTGAAAAGACTTAATTTGTTTACTAATATTTTTTTATTTTTTGCGATCCCTGTTGTAGTACAGTTGGAGTCAAAGTAAAATATTGTGGCGGAAACGTTATGGTCTGAGGTTGCATGGCAGCAGCAGGGGTAGGAAACCTGTACACTTGCGCTGGTAGTATGAATAGTGACATTTATATTTCAATGTTGGAATCCATTTTAATAGATTTTTACTGGAAAATATTTCTAAGCACAGACCACACTTCTATGATTCCAGTAAGAAAACGCTCCGTGCCATACTTCTCTAAAATGCAGGGGATGGTTTGCGTCTAAGAGTTTGAGCATTGATGGGCAAAATTAATAAAATAATTGGCAAAATAAATAAAATATTACAAATCCAAAATTGAGCTACGAGAAAGTATGCAGATGGAATGAAGAAAACTGTCTCTGTCCACCTGCAAGTCATTATTTGACAGTATGCCAAAAAGGGTTGCATCTGTAGTTAAAACTGTCAAATTTTGCTTACTTTGCCGATAAATTTATTATAGTATAAAATAAATATCATATTTAACTACCTCAAAATAAAAGTATTTTTCGTTTCACTTTTAATACAGTATTTTTTTTTTAAATACACACTATTATTATATTATAAAATAATATATAAAAAATAAATGAATAATATAATAAAAAAAAATGAAAACATTTATTGAGAAAAATATAAATTTTTTTTCATACACTTAAATGTATATTTTCAATTCTAATTATTTAAATTATTAAATCAAAATTTAATGTATAAAATACTTGCTCTTCGATTTAATGTCGCAAGAAAAATCCCCATTATTTAATATTTGGCTTTGAGATTTCATTGACATATGGCGCCTTAGCCAAAGCCGCCAAGATTCATAGTGAGGGTCCTTCAGCTGAAGAATCAGCAGATGATAAATGGTCTTGCATTCGCCTTATTGGCGCTGCGGATAATCCGACGGGGAACAATCGGCGAAAGGGAGACATTAAATGTCAAACGCTCACCAAGCAACCCCCTTCTACAACCAGGAAGAGATAAAGGCTTATTATAATATCGCGGCCTCTTCCACTTTTTTCTTTAACCTATTCCTACCCGACCGTTATCCTCTGAGTCGAAATGGGGTAGTAAATCAATATAGTGACGTAGCGAAAGGTATTTTCTGAATGGAAAAACGATTAGCCACCCAGTTTCAACCCCCCCGAAATAGTAATGTAAAATCAATGACGACGTGAAACATTACACCGCGTTATCGTCACGGCGAATTAGCCCGTTAAATATTTACCATCACGGAACATTCACTTTTATTTTATTTGCACAAGAGTCGTTATTTGCCATTTGCCGGTGTTGAGGTCATTTTTTCGATAGTGCTTATATAGAAACACGAATATGTAAATATACATCGAAGAGTTCTATAGATGATAAACAAATATTTAACAAATGTTTACTTTCCTTAGATTGACTTTTTTATTTATTTACATTTATATATATATATGTACTTGCTTTCCGATTATGACTTTACTGGTTAAACATTTAAATGATTATATAAAGGAACTAATTAGTGCATATTTTATGATAACAAGCTTAAGTTTTATAAATATTTTTAAGGGGACATTTATTTAAATATACTTTTATCTATAGTAGTTCTAGATATTAAGAAGCCTAAATAAATGGCTTGTTAACTATGTATTACATTAATTAATATAAAATTATTAAAATCATACTCTACTACATAAAATTTCGCTTTACATAGCTCATTATAGTTGTAAGGAAAATGAATACTAATGTCATTGTGAGGGTAAATGCCGAAACAATTTAATAGGTTTATTAATTTTTCGATACTCTATTTTTGACACAAATATTTTCTCAATTACCACTTTATTTTGCGGAAAATAAAACTAACCCATGCAAATTTTACATAAACAACATCAACATTCTATTAAAGATAATGATGAATAATGCGCTTCTGTTGTGCATGCTAAAATGGATAAACGCTCAATTCTATGACGGTAATATTGCGTATTCCAAACCGAATCCGATTTTAATCAATTGCCATAAATTCACAATATTATTTAGATGATAGCTACCGATTCACATTATGATTCTCGTCATAACAATAACAACTCGCTCCAGGGGATAAAAAGTAAATAAGAATCGGTAGTGGTATCTGGATATTTTTTTATCGTTACTAATGGGGGCTCGTCTTTCATCGCAAAAAAAAGTGAGAAGCAGCAAGGCTAGTCAGGAAAAAATAATAACGGTCTACTTTTAGTGCACAATCATCGTTTCACTTTCGTGCAAATTAAAGGTTGAAATTTTACCTGGATCGTGTTTTAGGAGCGGTCTGATATCTCGTAATTATGTTGTGAGCGAGTAACTTTTAATAGTGGTCAAAATATTATGCGATGTCTAATATTATAAGATATATAATACAAACATTTATAATTTTCATACTATATATGAAAAATATAAATTACATTAATTTAATATTATCTTTAAATAATAAAATTTTAACTTGTTTTCAAATTATACAAGTGCAACATCCTTATACTCCAGCACAAAACAGTCATAGAATATGTACTAGTAAGAGACGGACTTAAAACAATTACAATTACTACTCAAATACCAAAAGTGGGCGAGCACTAAATCTCTCTCAGGTTGGTAATATGTATAAAAACAGATACACAACTTCTGCTCGAAACTCCCTATCGGCATAACCTTCAAGAACTACAATCATTAAACACACTGGGTTTGTACAAACTCGAACCATGTGAAGCCGCTCAGTGACGGCTTAATCATTCGACTTCACGTATATATAAACTTATTAATTCTTAATTCTTGACGAGTGATAAGTATACAACTTTGCGTAAACGCGACTCAAACTGTACAATATCAATTATAAACTAAATTCTTAGGTCAGGACACTATTTTAATGCTATAATTCGAATTAGTTTTTGCGCGCTGCAGTTCCGCAGCTCTTTAAGCGAGTCGCCACTGACTGCAGGGCTTTCGCGCACGTCGTAGCATAACTAGCAACATCTGTCGGGCGTTCGTGCGGGAGACAATCGGAGCCTTTGGGGGCCTAACCGGGATGTGAACCAAGAAATTGCCCCACGTCACATGTTACTTTACCAACCCTGGCGGATCCGTAACAAAGCCGTCTCGAGCCAAACGCCCCCGGGATTTTTTAGCCCCGAACCACCTCTGCATATAATAACAACACTACCCGATTTTGACACGTTAACAAATTACAGACACAATTTGGAAGAATTCGAACAATGGCAGCCGCTGCTCCCATAATGAAAATATTCGAACGTCGTTTTTACATACATACAAAAACACGATACAAATTGTTGTTCGGGCACGAGATTTGTATTATCCCAGAAAACGTCCAGTGGAAATACTTCAGCGGGAAGTTTGTCCGAATTCTCTCACGCACTCTCGACCCCAATTACTCAAGAAGCGGAATTTGAACGCAAATCTCCCAGAAAATATTCATTTGGACCATAAAGGATATAATGATGGAGATAAAATGTAGACTTCAAAACATAAAATGTAGAAACAAAATTGCACGCTCAAACACATGTACAATATGTATATGTATTATAAAGGCTTTTATAGTTATTAAATTTTAATTGATATATTTTAACCTTAGAGAAAATTCGTTAATTATAAGTATTTTAACGTATGTTAAAACATTAAAACATGATTGAATTTTAAAAATATCTATATTTTTTCTTTATATTAAATAACCACTCTAATTAATCATAATGAGTGTATTAGATAATGTATTACATATTTACCCAATAATAATATTCCCTGAACGAAGTCGACGTAAACTATCACAAGAAGGTTCGCAAAGTTGTTTATTTATCACTCGTCAAGAATTCACCCCCGGGGTGACAGCTAGTTATAATAATTTCTAGAAATGTACATGATAGCCCAATAATTTTCATTTTGATATATTTTTAATTATAAATTACAATTACTCTAAGAGTAAATATCACTATATCACGTTCCAAACTATTTATTCAATATCAGGAGTGGATAAATACAGTGTACTAAAATGCTAAAATAAATGTATTTATACGAATCGTTCGCCAGAAAGCTCACAAACATGTGTTGATAGTGTATATAATAATTTACATTGTGTAAATTCGACAAAAATATATATCCTATTTGCCCTTACGTGCAAAAAATAAATATATACACACGCACACGCCACGACGTTGATCCACGTGGAATTCATCGAGAATTTACCTGGGCCTTTGGAACATAGCCTCGGGTTACGAATACATATGCAAATTGGAGGAATTCCTTAATCGCCCAGAGAGCGGCTCCCGTTGCCTGGGACTCTCCGGCAAGGGCGAAATTATTAAAACGGGCTAGATTGTCTACAGTAGCCTATCCATTATCTTATAAACTACGTCTAGGGCCCACATACACCCATCCGTAAATATCCGACGAATCCCCTCGAGGCTCCAATTACGATGACATGCGAACTTCCACGCTTCCGAATATTAATAGACTTTTTCGATGGCGTCGGTTACAATTGGAGACGTGCTAATAACTGCCAGGCCTAGTGAATATTTGATGATGGCGAATGGGGTGCAAATTGCAGCAATTTGCAAGGCCAGTACGAACAGCATGATGGTGCAACATCTGTACCAAAAACAGCCGATGTGCAACGGGTCTCGAATGTTGTGTATGAGGATGTAATATGCCTACTATATAACCTTAGGCGAGAAAGGATTGTCATACAACTGGTTAAATAATGACTCTCTATATCTCTAATAATTTCTGAAGAATGTGAGAATATGTTATTTCGACACATATGCCGATAACTTACATATTCCCAAAACAATAATATATAATAAAAAAATAAATACATGTGCACTCTGCACAGAGGAAAAATAATACATTACAAAATAAATTTCGATTTAGTTATATATAATAATAGCTAGACTAGACTAAGAGTACACATACGAGAACATTTTTTGATACTTAATGGTAATCTTGTGGGGGTCGTGTGGTCTGGTGCTGGAGCTTGTGCTCACGTCGGGTTGTCACCAGTTTAGGGGTCGTCGTGATGATGCTCGGTGTCGCAGTGGCGTAGCCCTACGGGTGCGTGACGGCGCCGGGTGCTTCCTGGGCCGCGTGGTCGGCGGCGGCGACTGTCAGCGGCGACGATGGCTGACGATGGCGGCACATAGTCGGGGCTGCGGCAAGTAGTCGGCGGAAGCGGTGAGGGCGTGAGCGGAGCCAGTAGTCGAGTCTCGTAATGTGATCGGGCGACTGTCCCCGTGGAGCTTCTGTCCCGTCTATTTATATACCGAACGGGAATATTAATAATTTATTGTTACCTGTCGCCACAGTACTCCCCCTGGAGTAATTTGGATAAAATTACGATATGTGTTGTTGTGGCGAAGAAGGCGATGGTCGTGGCAGCGACAGGAGGATAGCGTGGTCGGCGAAGATGTGTTGTTGTGGCGATGGAGAAGAGTCTCCATGTGACTGCGGAGCTGTGTAGCACCCGGATGTCCGGTCGGCCGAGGAACTGATTTCTTATTCTAGGGCCGCGTCTACAGGAAGCTCTGCGCAGCTGAGTTGCGATGCAGCGTGGTTGGCGAAGATGTGTTGTTGTGGCGATGGAGAAGAGTCTCCATGTGACTGCGGATCTGTGTAGCACCCGGATGTCCGGTCGGCCGAGGAACTGATTTCTAATTCCAGGGCCGCGTCTACAGGAAGCTATGCAGCGTGGTTGGCGAAGAAGGCGATGGTTGTGGCTGCGGCAGGAGGATGGCGTGGTCGGTGAAGAAGGCGATGATTGTGGCTGCGGCAGGTGGATAGCGTGGTTGGTGAAGAAGGCGATGGTCGTGGCTGCGGCAGGAGGATAGCGTGGTCAGCGAAGAAGGCGATGGTCGTGGCTGCGGCAGGAGGATAGCGTGGTCAGCGAAGAAGGCGATGGTCGTGGCTGCGGCAGGAGGATGGCGAAGAAGGCGATGGTCGTGGCTGCGGCAGGAGGATGGCGAAGAAGGCGATGGTCGTGGCTGCGGCAGGAGGATGGCGAAGAAGGCAATGGTCATGTCTGCGGCAGGTGGATAGCGTGGTCGGCGTCCGTGCTCGTACCGGCCCCGTCCAGAATTTTTGCGTTAGTCTTCCGTCTGAGACATCAGAACGCAAAATTGTTATCCAAATTCACGTCGGTAGGTCAACAATGTGGGGGTCGATGTTGTTGTTGACGGAGCTGGTCATGATCAGAATGTTGCGTGTTCACGTCGGTTAGTCACCAGTGCGGAGGTCGTGTTGTCTGGTGCTGGAGCTCGTGCTCACGTCGGGTTGTCACCAGTTTGGGGGTCGTCGTGATGGTGCTCGGTGTCGCAGTGGCGTAGCCCTACGGATGCGTGACGGCGCTGGGTGCTTCCTGGGCCGCGTGGTCGGCGGCGGCGACTGTCAGCGGCGACGATGGCTGACGATGGCGGCACATAGCCGGGGCTGCGGCAAGTAGTCGGCGGAAGCGGTGAGGGCGTGAGCGGAGCCAGTAGTCGAGTCTCGTAATGTAATCGGGCGACTGTCCCCGTGGAGCTTCTGTCCCGTCTATTTATATACCGAACGGGAATATTAATAATTTATTGTTACCTGTCGCCACAATCTATTAGCGGATTACTATGCATATAGATTTTCAACATTAAATTTAAGAAATTTACTATCCTAAATTGAAACTATTTTATTGCATATTTCAACATCGTTAGCGAAAAGTAAAAATTTGGAATTCCGCATAACTTATCAACTATAGGTCAAAAAAATAGAAAAAACTTTAATGAGCCAGGATCAGAACATTAAGGAACTATAGATGTGCTAATGTATTAATATATTACTTGTATTGCCTATATTGAACATATTGATGACGATTTGAAAAGTATGATTCAAAAAGTTTTATATTTTGATTGAAAACACAAAACTATTATTTTTTTTAAATTAAAGCATTTTTTTTAAGAATTAATGAACGCTTTCACAAAATAATGTAAATGACGTAACAAATTTAGAAATTAGAACCGTCGCTACTGATCTTAAAAAACGAAAACCATGCTGTTGATCAATCTAATATCCTTCGATATGATTTGAAGCCTATTTATGAAGAACGATTTTGACTACTTTGCCTAGTACTGATAATATTGACACAAGCCTATATTCAATCATTAATTTTTTTTTCTATGTATAGTAGTTACTTTTGTAATTTTCTATACATATAGAAAATAATTTGTTTTTGACGATATGTTAAACAAAAACAACAACGGATAAGTGATTATATCCTGTACATTTTTAAGCGTACCAGCTGGAATAAAATATAATCCTGCCGATTTTTTTCTTTCATTACAGCAGTGTTTCCCACGGTGGGGCGTACGCCCCACCGGTGGGGCACCACGCCTCAGAGGTGGGGCACCACGCTTCAGAGATGAGACACCACGCTTCAGAGATGGGACACGTCGGAAATTATCAAATATTCCACATATAAATATAATTTGCTCATTCACGACTAAATATACCCACGTGCGTAGGATTTCTTAAAATTTGGATTTATACCTGCTGGGCATGACGAATGCCTACCTTTTTGTCTTCTATGTGAGAAATCTTTTGCCAATGAAACAATGAAACGAGGTCGTCTTGAAGCACATTTGAAGGCGAAACATAGTACTCATATTAATTCAGATATTATTTTCTTTCAAAATCTTAAGAAAAAATTTGGAAAACGAACAACATTAACAAATCTATTTTGTGCACAAACTGCAAGTATTAATCGTAGTCTTGAGGCTAGTTACCAAATTTCATTGCGCATCGCTAAATGTGGAAAAAACCATACTATAGGAGAGGATCTAATCAAGCCATCAATATCAGCATTTCTTAAAACAGTTCTACAACAAGATGACAAACTCGTGAAGGCTATGCCCCTCAGCAACACTACTGTTTGCAGAAGAATAGACGAATTGAGTGAAAACGTTGAAATCCAACTTGTTGAAAAGCTGAAAACAAGAAAATTTTCACTACAAATGGATGAATCAACTTTGAGAGACAGTGAAGCCGTGTTGCTAGCTTACGTAAGATATATTGATAAAAGAGAATTTGCAGAAGAAATGTTATTCTGCAAATCATTAGAAAGCACCACCACCTCCAAAGATATATTTAATAAGCTAAAAGAATATTTAGATGTTAAGAATATACCAATGAAAAATATAATATCTTGTGCTGCAGATGGTGCCCCCAATATGATGGGAAAGAAAAATGGCTGCTTAAAATTAATGAAAGACGAGAATCCAGATATGACTGTGGTGCATTGTGTTATTCACAGGGAAAAATTGGTGGCTAAATACATTTCACCTGTTCTAAATGAGGTACTGAATTCCGTTATAAAGTGTATCAATATGATTAAAACTAGTGCTTAATCTGAGCGTCTCTTTAAGTTATTTTGTGAAGAACAAAATGCGGAAGAAGACTGTTACTTCACACCGAAGTAAGATGGCTCTCAAAAGGAAATTCCTTAAAAAGATTTATGGAATTATTCGATACCCTTTGTGATTTTTTAAGCAACCGATCTGATATGAAGTTTTTGATGACGGTCGACGGTAAAGCAATTGTAAGCTATTTAACTGATATATTTGAAAAATTAAATATTTTAAATAGCCAACTTCAAGGATCGGAGTAAACACTTGTCGATGCAAAAGCAAAGATATTTGCATTTACCACTTTTATCGAATTATCTAAAAAAAAATATTTTTAACAACAATTTTGAAACATTTTACAGGCTCCAAAAATGTGAAGTGACTGATAATGCTAAACGTGTTATTTTGGACCATCTGCAAACTTTATCAACTTATTTGAAAGAACGATTTGCTGATTTAAAAGAGATACATTTTCTAGCTTGGTTGACACAACCAATGCTGGTAGATATTTCAAATGAAAATTTGTATGAAGAAGAACTTTCGGAAATGAAAAATGATGATTCGATTACAAATTTATTCAATATAAAAGGAATAATGGCATGGATGTGCGAAGAAACTAACACAAAATATTATAATATTACTTTGCATGCTAGAAATTTATTATTACCCTTTCCATCATCTTATTTAGTGGAATGTGGTTTTAGCGCCATAAGCGATTTACTCATTAAAAAAATAAATCGATTGAATATTACAAATAGAGGGGGACTTAAGACTGAAATTAACCAAATTAGATCCAGACATAAAATTTCTTTGTAGTAAGCGTAAGTGAATTTAATAATTTAATAATGGATTAGGCATTACCATTTTATTTTATTTTACTTACATTTTTAATTTGTATTTTGTAATTATTTTAATTATAATATACGTTTTGAAAATTTACCTACTGCTTTATTAAAAAAGATGCCGGTGGGGCATATGACTTTTGAAAAGACTACGGTGGGGCATGGCATAAAGAAGGCTGGGAAACACTGCATTACAGCATAGGTATAAGTGTTATTTTCGTTTTTTATATATAAATAAAAATATTATGCAGTGTTTGCTACAAATAAAGTGAAGCTTTTAAATATGTGCCTCATAATAATAAATTTTAAATTATTGTTTTTATAAGCTTTTATATAGAGAATGAATACAGTACTTTAAAAAGCACTCGTTTTTATATAATATTTTCAGAGTATTTTTTTTATATTATACACCAGTGTACGCTTATTGAAATGATGTCTATCGAAACTCATTCCAATATTAAGATAGCAAATTCTTTGTACGTCGAGAAATTGATCTCCATAGAACGGCATTCCAATCATTGGAACTTTATGAGTTATGGACTCTAACATAGATTGGTATCTGCCTTGGAATACGAACAATTTAACGTTGGGGTGAGTTGTAAAATTATACTTATATAGTAGCTGAACAATTAAATAATAATACATTGAATAAAGTAATTGTGTATTAAAATATGTAGTGTTGAGCTGTTGAGGGTTTTTTATATGGTAAAAAAAATATGTCACAAACCAGTATGCCATTTTGTTGTGTCCAAGGGACGGTTATAACATTTTCCGGGATCCCCATTGTGAGGCTCCCCTCTCGTTTCCAGATTATCCGGTATGGAATTTCTAAAAAGCTTGCGAAAAATGTATCTGTATATCCAGCGCCAACAATTCGCTTTTGATGTTGCTACCGAGACTGAACAAAGTGTCATCTGAATATTTTTAGATACATTGAAAAAATATGTAACATAACTAAATTTTATTTATAAAATAAAATATATAAATTTATATTTATGGCAATAACAGTAATTTAAAGCATGTTAAAACACATTATTAAAATAACTTTTAGCAAATGCTTTGAAATAAAATAAATACAATGATTACATATATATGCCATATATTATACAATCAAGTTAAGAATTAGGTTTAATCTATACATATGAATTTTTAAAGTATAAATGTGAAATTTTCGTTAAAAGAATGATCGATATATTTTTCATACAAAAATATTAAATTGCTATATTTGAGTCTATAGTTTTGTTATAGTCGATATCATTTTTACAGCTGATTGATTATTTCGCTGACATTTTTTGCCATAATTATTCAATAATATAATAAGATTAACTTAGATATATGTAAAAAACGCTTTATTTTTTGCGTAAATAATAAAATAATTTAATTATATATTGTTGTTAGATCTTTAAATCGTATTCTTTAAATTTATAAAAATACAACAATATAACTAACGTAATTTTCGCGAAGTCTGAATACTTTTTAAATTTAATTATTTATAATGTATAAATCATATTTTTATATGTAGATACTCTTCGTTGATTATCAACGTGTGGAGTACTAAAAGTGATATAATGTGCATAAGGTTAATCTTATAAATACTAACATAAAGAGACATTAATGGGTTACTTCTATGTTAGTTTATTACATTACGTTAAAATTATGACAATTTGACCCTTAACAATCGGATCGTAGAATGTAATAACAAACTATTACTTAAAAAAGCAATACAAGAGATGTTTGCCAAATCCTGAATTTGGGAAAAGGTCCCGGAGAAACCATTACAAAGATATCACAAAGTTAAGGGATGTAATCCTCTGTCAGCTTCTCAATGAAAAGGCTTACCAAATCTGGCCTGCGGCCATCAAGGCAGTGCCGATTCATAAATAATGTCTACAAGACGCTCAGGCATATACAGACAGGCGTATAAGAACGTATATGTTAAACCATTATAATTATTTTTAATTAAAAAACAAAAAAGCAACAACAAACATCATTAAAATATTTACATTTGCGAAACCTTTAATAACATAAGAAGAGTAATATTTTCTTAATTCAATCATAATACGTTTTTAAAACAAATGCTTATGAAAAATATGTTTCAATATTTAAATATTATTAGATTAGCAATATTTATAGTCAACAAAATATACTTAAATGTATAGGTTAATAAGATTAATTATTTTTATTCGTTTATTTAAAATATAATATTTCCATTTGTTGTCTTCAAAACTGAATATTTACTAATAATAAAAAATCAAGCTAGTCTCTTTAATTCTTAATTTGTAACAAAACGCCCTAGCAATTTTAGTATACATAAAATGAAACGACGCCATAACACATAAGGAACTTATTATCATTAAATGTGTTCACTAATTAAATGATAGTAATAAAATAAGTAGGTAACATTTAAAATAATTTTTAAAGTTCAAGTGTATTTTTTCAAATTAATATTAACAGCTTAACGCCCAAGGACTCGTATACGAGTCTTGAAAGAACATTGTTTAGTGGCCGTAAACCGGCGTCAGTCTGTATCATGCGTTTTCTTTTATTAAAAATACTGAGATACCATCAAGTTTGCCACTATTTGATAATCAGAGATGGTAGTATACTATTACTACGTATTATAAAATGAAAAATTTGCGACCCATTGCGATGCAATGGAATGAGACGTTGCCTTTTTGGGGCACGTGAATTTTTTTTATAAAATATATGAACCATAATTATTTATTTTATGTTACACTTCTTAAGCAGAAATAAATTTGAGGGTCAACCTATCTGGCTCGGTAAACATAAAACTAATCCAATCAAAAGAAATTAAAACATACCATAAATTAACAAAGTTTTTCAACTTAAAATTCTGTATGTTATTGCAAAATTAAAAAGTAACATCGTTACGGTATATGTAGATAAATTATACGGTAACCTACGAACATTATTACCGGGTGTTTGTTATTTTGAAATTTCCTCACCATTTGGAAAACTGCAATGATTCACAGATTAAGAAACCAGGAGAAAAAAGCTACAATTTGGATAAATTATTGCCGTATTAGTTATTTGTACAATAATTGAAAAAAAATATTATTGCATTAACATAATATCATAGGAATTAAATCATGAACGAATAAATATGTATTTTTCATTCCTAATATTTTGTGTAAATTGTAAATCATTGCAATGGCTACAAAAAAATTATTTATAATTCTAGATTTTTGTATAAACGATTTATAAAAAATAACCGTTTATAATATAATACAATTTGCACTCACCAAATCTTTCGGCGTCCTTTTTCTGCTTACAACTGTCACATACACTTTTTTTTCACTTCACATTTATTTTTATCATTACACTTATGAACCACACTGTATCACTATTTAAATTTATTTTTATTATTTACACTTTTTTATCTATTTAATTTTTTTTAATACATTAAAATGAAGAGCAATTTCACAACTTCTGCACATGTATACTGTATCTTTTCTTATTCCATGTGCAGCACAAGCACGACATTTTTTTTCTCACATGTTTCTCCCCACTTTTTATTTTTATTGGCGGATGGTTTTTCAGCTTATGCGAAAGCCTTTCTTTTGGATCGACATCACGGGCACGGGTAGAATTTGGTTAAATGTCTTCAGAATCGATAGATTTGACTGAATTCTGCATCCATCCTTACTCAAAAGAAAATCTTTGAATTAATTTTACTGTTACGACTCGAATTTCGATAGAGACTGAACGAATAAAACAATGCGCATTGAAATAAATGAAAAAACAAAATATTTCGTTTATTCATTTGTTTTTCAAAATATGATATTAAGTATCGGCGCGATAAATATTTCATATATTTATTATACATCGAGGCTTATATATTGTAAGGTCATTCGTTATGTGTCTATCATCTGGCTGTTATGAAAAATAGATATGATTCTGAAATCTCTGTATCTAAAATTAGCGGCTTAACTTTTCTGCCATGTTTCATCTGTAGGGTCCTTAATTTTATATTTTTGAGATTCTGACTGACCCCTATTTTTCCAGATTGATCCAAAGAAATCTGTTTTCCGTAAAAATAAATATTTTGCAAGTAAGCCGCTATTTTAAAAATTGTCAGTATAAATACAGTGCCACTTGTCCAGATATGGGTTAAGTACTTTCATTGCCGTGCTTATTAATCTTCCTGCATTTCCTGTGTATAATTTGCAATTACAAATATAACTGGTATCTGATTCGCAAACCATTCTATTCAACATTACATATTTGGTTGGGTACTGAATAACTAAAACACAAGTCTACCTAACACATGGAATCATTCCCTCATCCAGGGAAAAGCTTTGATTTAACTTGTAAACATTATTAAAAATGCCTAAAAAGTAATCAAAAATTATTTTCACTTTCACCAGCTTATCTTTACTATTATATTTAAAATTGTTGCATTTTTAACAAAATGCAAAAAAGTTCAAATTTGTCTAAATCTATGACTTGACATAGCTTTTTAAAATATCGATTCTCGATTTTAAACTTGTGAACTATACCCATTATATAATAATAAGTAAATTAAACCACTACTTCACTTCAATAACTGTCACATCGTTACATTGTGCGGTTTTTTTCTATATTTTTGTATTTGTGAGATGTTTGCCGATGATATAAATTTGATTCCGAAACTATTATTTTGAACAAATTATCGCCAATAAATAAATTAGCCACATCTTCGACGATTTCACTCTTATTGGGTCAAATTCACTCTAGTCTTCTGGGATAATATTACTATCACACTCACCATCATTAAATGAAAGTAAATTCTTTACACGCGGTCTATATTCACGTACAGTTGAATTAAAATCACTTTCGCACATATCACTATATTCACAATCACTTGGACAACGCGTCTTAAAATGTTTCCAAAAAGCTTTCATCTCTTTCGTCTATTTTGGAGTGATTGAATGAGTGATCAGAATCACAATAGATAACTGAGATAAGAGCAATTTTCGCGATACATTTCGAACATTTCAGAAGAGACTAAATATACTGTATTCCTTCGATTATGAAATACATTTTTTATCTATGTAGAATTCCCGAATTCGGGGTGAATTATTAACTCTAATGGGTGAATTTTCAAAAAGTATGTCTCAATATATTTATGCGTAAAATTATGAGGAAGCTACATATTAAATTTTAATAAAATATCTCAATTGGTTTACAAGTTATAGAAAATTTACTAAAAAAGATAATTGTTTGTCATTATTCTGCGAAATTTCGGCAAAATAAATGTTAATAAAAAAATTGGTTCAAACTATCTTTATTCTAGTTTATAAAATTAAAATTTGGAAAAATATAGTTGAACTATATATTATTCACAAGCAACTCTTTATATTAGTTATTTATTATTATGATAATTTTATTAAAAATTATATCAACAATATAAACACTAAACATTTGCTGTACTGCGGTTTTTTAAGATAACTTGTTGCTTTATATCATACATATAAATGTAATGTAAAGTTTGAATATCAATCAGAGTTGCAATTTAAAAGTTTCATATTAGTGTCGAGACTTTTAATTAAATCTTTGAATTTTAATTTAAAATTAAGGGTTAAATACAATATGATTTTCCCTATCATTTAAGTTGTGTTTTGTGTTTTAATGAATGAAGAATAAAATAATATTTAATAGACAATAAAATAAAGACAATATAGTCAATAAATTTTAAAAACATTCTACGATAGCAAACAACTATTTCCATATTTTAAATCAAGACAAAAATTCTAGATGTAATGAAAACCATGTGTGAATATCCATAATTGCCAAAGAAATGTAATTTAATTTAAATTATTAAAATATTAATTCAGTTCTGATATTCTAGTTTTTTCACATGAAAATGTTATGATTATATTTAGGTTGCAAATTTAAATTGAACGGCCAGTTCATAGCATATGTATCATAACAATGGAGTCAAAGTGACGTTTTTAAGTACATTTTATCCACAAGTAGAGCTATCAAATTTACATTCAAGACCAGAGCTTTTTTTTAAACAAAAAAGTGCCGGAACTCACTTTTCGTCACGCTTTTTACTAAATAAAATTATATTCAAATATCAAATAGACTTTTGTAAGGTGAGAATACCTCCTATATATTTTTAATTACGCGGTCGCCTAAAAAACACATGATAGTAACAAATAGTTATAAACAAGGCACGTACGATGAGATACATTTCTTTTCGCTCGCTCGCGTGTTAAGTGACAAGAGTGAGTGAAAGATAAGGGCGTGCGTTACATGCGTTCTGCACGCCCGCTTCTTCTCACTCACTCTCGTCACTTAGCACGCGAGCGAGCGAAAAGAAATGTATCTCACCATACGCGCCTGGTTGTAAAGGCAAAGACATCTAAAAGCTACAAAGACGACGGTCACCTCAAAACGCGCAGGCGGTCCACCAGTGGATCATGATCAACGTTTTGTATCTTTAATATAGTACATACATATATATCTTAAATTAAATTATTTATTTATAAAATAAATCGGTATTTACCCATGCTTTTAGTTCTGTTTACGCTACATATTCGATAACAAGTAATAAAACACTCGAAACACGACGGTCACGTTATACGAGATAAATAATTTTCCGTGAGCTCTTGTGGTCAAAGGGCCATTATTTAGCTCTTGGCAAACTCTCAGAAGATGGCCCCACACACACAAGCGAACTTGATCGATCAATACTGTTCACAATAAACGTTTCCAATGCTCACCCGTACATAATATCCTAGCAACATTACCAAGGAACCGGAGATAATATGAGCCAGGAGATTTTGCGGCCACGGGTAACTTGATCGCTCAACAAAGCCCCAATATGACTATGTGGCACAATGAGAAAAAGGTTTAATTAAAACTCGCACGACCTGTGTAGTATGTGTGTCTAATAAGGGTACGCGTGATAGGTGATACGGGTCATATCAAAGTGCCGTTTGAGTTCGGGCGAACGTTCCAATGATTCCAGAATGATGTTTAATAATAACGCGAAAACAATAACGCGGGTTTGGCACGAAGCAGCCTATAAAGGTAGGTAGGTAGATGATGCCTTTAAGGGCACCCAATAATTTGGTCATTATACCTTTGCTAATGTGAGACACCGCACTTCCTCTAAGGCAGAAATGGAAGGAACATTCCATCCTTAATTAGTTACACAGTGACGTATTTCGTAAATGTGCATCGAGCACAATATTTAGTTGTTAAGAAATTAAAGCACATGTACTTCAATATAATAAATTAATTTACAAAAATATTTTCAATCGGTCTAAAAACAGGGAATTTAAGCTTACAATTATAATAACGTATTTACCGCTCGATTTCTGTTCTATACTACTACCCTACATATACACTAAAATGCGGTGCTAAAGCTTGTCAACGTTTCATAAATATGATTGACCCAATATCAGCAGCTTATAATCTGAATTTAACTACTATTTAAATTAAATATACCATGGCAATATATTTTTATTAATATTATTTATTAATTTTTTACTTCAAAAATCACATATTGAATTAAAAAAAAACAACGATCACGTGTTTTTGCAAATATAATTTTAAAAATTTCGACCTCAAAAACATGATTTAGTTCATCACAATTTAAAAAATAAGTCTTTAAAATTGTCATTTGGCAAAATCCGGTACATATTATTTATTATTTGAAGAATGAAAGAATTAGAAACGACTCTATATAATCATAAAATCGGTAACAAATTAGATTAAAATTATATTTTACTATTTAGATTGAATCTAGTATCAACACATAAAATCAAAACTGTATGATAAAAAATACTTATTATATTATATAGTAGATTAGAATACTATTTTATTCTTTAGACAGTATCTATTGTCAAAACACAAAACCAAACCGTTTCGATAGATAAAATCTTATTATATAATTGACCCTCAATTTTACATTAAAATTCAAAGCTTTATTTAAAAGCTTCGACACTAATAATAAACTTTATTTTTAGGAAGTTAAAATAAATTTAGAGTTAACGACTAAAAACAATTATGTAATCTGTTCCTAATTTCGATTAAATGTAATTTCGTTTAATATAAGAATTATATTGTATTGAATTAATTTGCTGAAATTGAAGTCATAAATGTGCAATTGAAATAAATATTTTCCTTAATATGTGTAAATAAGATCATACATTTATTGCGTAAGCAAAATATTATATTATGTTTGATCGTGTTTGTTATATTGTAATGTGAAAAAATAAGAAGCCCAAGATAAAATCTTTTGTGAGGAATAAGTAGGTCAAGGTACTGATTTTTATGATATTATTATAAATCAAAGCGTAATACAATTACAAAGTGATTTGCTGGATATATAGCATTAAATTTAAATTATATTATTTGATATTTATAACTGATAATTATTTAATAAAATATTTTTTCAACGCTTATGAAGAGTTATAAAAATAACTATAAACGCTACAATTTATTTCTCCTCGTTAAGAACCACATATGCTGCAATTTATTTCTAAATTTAGCGTAAAAGCACTATTCTCGGAATTTTCCCCATATCCATTGTGTATCCCAGATTTATACTATATGTTTAGAATACACCCCTATGTATTTCTTACCCTAAAATATTTGAGAGAAACCCGTAAAGTGTGTGCGAGAACAACTGTCGAATAGCACATGCGCCCGTGCCCTAACAGCTGTCGTTCGGACCCTGTGTAACGTTTCACCGATGTTTTTTTGCTATACATATCATTTTTTAACAATGAAAAAACACCCATGGTTATGCCAAATTTACCCTTGAAAACCGTTAACAACATATTGTCGATAAAAAAAATGCATTAGCCGATCCCATGTGCGCATATCTTCAAATAGGTTATCTATAAATTAAATAATGATCTCTCTGAAATATATTGCTCAAATTATATATAATATAAACTAAATAACTAACATTAAAATTATTTAAATGCTGAACTAACATAAAAAAATAGTTAATTGAAAGCTCTTTTCAAGTTATACCACAATATGGACAAAACAATTAAACCAAAAAAATATCGATAACTTGTAACTTAAAATTCGTGTTTTGCTATAAATTATTTGCTCCAAAGCGATTGATTTATATTAATAAAAAAATCTGAAAGCAATAACAACATAGCATATGCAAATACTGAGTGTTTATTTCATTATCATTAAACGTTACTATAGTCATTAAATAAACTTAGCTCTTTGAATTCCCTGTAAATTTAATCTAATCATAATTTTAAAGCACTATTACAAATTTCATCGCATGTTGATCTTAGCCAATGTTATTTTTTATTATTATCACTTAATAATATTAAAATTAATCACAAAAATTGTCTTACTTACACTTAACTTACATTTACAATACTACTAAAAAAGAATAATGCAATAGAATTGTAATGAAATAATTATAGAACAAAATCTTGATTTATTTTCAACAAAATAAAAAATATGCATAAATACGTATAATCATGTCCTTACCACAACCAACATATTCATACATATATTTAGTAGCAATTTAAAACAAAAAGACTATACTTTTTCGCAACAAAACCTGCAGTGTATGTGACCATCCTTCATTTCAATTCAGTGCAAAAAAAGCTGCAATTGCAATGCAAAAATGCTACTGTTTATATAACAGTTTGGAAAAGAGTGCCGTCTAAGTTAAATCTATGCTTCAAAAGAACTTCATTATAGCTAGTATAATGTAGCATTAATGATTGGCAAGCTAGTATAAAGTATCAATCATTAGGCGCCTCTTTCAAGATAAATAAATAAAATTTACATATAGTGTTTAATATATTAACAGAATTTAACGGTAACGTTTTTATTCAATATCCATATTGAATGATTAACTTGACATTTAAACAATCAGATAGAAAATGTTTATTTCGCCTTGGTTTATATTTGTAAATGTCCACAGATAACCTTTTATAAAATGTGTATACATTTTTACGACACTTCGTATAATTAAATTAACAGTGATATTTCACAGAGTACACATTGCTCGGGACGTTTAAATGTTTGTTGTAGTTAATTATATTTATTTATTTGTCATGGTTTTGTTACTGTTGCGTTTGTGCGACTTAATTATGATGACGTAAATTATTAATTACGTAAATTTATTGTAATATAATTGTCGGCGTGTGAAAGTTACGGACGAGAGAAAGAGAAAAGCGATGAGGGCAATCAGTCCGGGTCCCTTGGGCTAAAATTTCTCAATTTGGATCCCACAGATTAAGGCCTTTAGAAAAGGGCGCAATACCGTTAGAGAGGAAAGAATATGTATACACAATCCAAGGGAAGAGAACGATCAAAGACAACAACAGCTATAAAAGTGAACACTTTCGCCCCTAGGTCGTTCCGTATTCATACAACGCACAATTGTCATTATCAGAAAATCGACAAGACAAAAAATAACAGCAACAGAAAAACAGCAATCGATCGTTTCCCAATTATATACAAAAAATAATTGCTTTTTTGTTGTGCCTTTCCTTTTTCGATAAAGTTTCTCCCGCGAGTGTAAATTACGACATTGTGGCCATTCAGACCTACCCTGCGCCCTTTACAAATTTATTTCAAAGGGTTTTATGTATCAAATTTTAATTAAAATAAGAGTTAAGTTTTGTATACATATTATACAGGCGAGCACTTTAAACTTTGCCAATAGAATTTCACACCGCCCAGTAATTTATAATTGTTGTATTGTGTCATCGCGTAGATTTTGATTCACAATAGTCGAGCATCGATCATCAGTATAATGTAAAATGCAATATATAATTAAAAGTTTCATGAAAAAGTGCATTCAATACTTTCTAAAGTTCCCTTTAAGACATGAAATCCTTCTTGAACCGTACATTTACCAGACCAGCGGCAAAACTTTACAAAAGATTGCGGATAAAAGTTTCTCCAGACAGTTCGATAATTAAAAATTCTCATCATTTAATTGTATTTGATTGATTTATACATATAAATAGTACATATTGGATCCGTTTTCCTTGTTCATTTTAATAATATAAAATACTTTACTGTTAGAATAACCTTTATTTTCGGTTGCGTTGTCGAGATGGATGGATCTTTCTCCATAGTTTATTTATGTTTATCCTGATAAATGCCAAAAAATATAGATTAACAATAAATTCATATAGATTATTAATATCACTAGAAATAAATTAACAATTTGTTATCATCGAGAGTTATTTTATATATTTCTTCACGATACAAAACACTGTTCATCAAGCCTTTAAAACTTTTTGAACAGTCTATATTTATATGCGTGTTATTAATTCTTATTTATTTAAAATATCAAATCTTTATTAAAGCTGTTTTATAATTCATACGTCTACATATAATAAAATAAAGTTATAGCAACAATTGTGTATTCTTAGTAAATTAAATTGTTACTTTCACAAAGCCTATTATGTGAACTGTTTTATTATTTGCAATTTCCGGGTGCTTTAGCCGTATGTATATATACTCGAAAAGAAAAAGGCGTAGAAAAGTTTAAAAGAGGGCATTTGTTTGACAGAATGGAATGAATGACCTTTCCCTTTCCTGGGTCTCATTTTTCTGGCGTTGCCGAAAGAGAATCGCCTTTGAGACTCCCCGGTGGCTTGCGACACGTAATTTGAGACCAAGCCAGAAGGAAACCCTATACGCACGGCGAGTGTTCATTCATTCTCAAAATTGAATTGGGGTGTTTTTGTACTTTCACGGAGATACTGGTCCTGCTCGCCTATGGGTGCGATCAAAACAAACAGCGACGCACCTTTGCCACATCTGCCCTCAAGCTGCTGATTGTAACAAAAAAAAATAGTCTATAAATGTATACACATATAGTAGAGTAGCAGCCGTTCAAACGAATTCATTCATAAAATTTCGGTTCATAATAGGAGAGTGTGGATGAATGAAAAAAATATACTTATATCATAAAACATAAAGAAATTTCATTATATTTTATTTAATTATAACTTTGGCTATTTTATCAATTTTAAATTTAAAGTTTTATATCCCAAAATATGGCGAAGAAATCTAATTTTATTATAGGTGCTCCAAAATTACTATTTATAAACTGTATAATAAAGTTAAATTATATTTAATTGTATTATAATTAAGTATATTCTATTTTATCCCTATCACTATATATAGGCAGACCCAGGATCAAGAACAAAGTCCATTGATATAGTCAGTAACTTATATTCGAAAGACATGGATTGGAATCCCATATGAACTTTTCTATTGTGGGAGATCAGAATTATTGATTTTTATATTATTATAATTCCAGTCTTTACAGATTTGGTTTTCCTAGATTTTCCTAAGCTCACGGATAAATATCGTGATTAATTAAAATCTAGCTAGGTCATACATATTACGTATAGATTTTTTTTATAATAAGCTGCTTTATCTCATATACAACAAAAAATGCAAATTATACTATATATTATAAATATTGTTCTAAATTGGAATGACAATATTCAAATAAAAATAGTTTTTGTATAGAAAATGCATGACATGACTTTCCGGTACAATAAATTTTATGATAAATAACTTCATATCGTAGCTAATTCCTACCCAGACCCATAAAAATTATTCACGTTTTAACCTTAATCTAGTTTTTGATAACAATGTTTTAACCCTTTATGTGCCAAAGTAACTTGGTGTAATATACGACCGTAATGTCAGCCATTGTTATTTAAAATTTCAAAGACACAAGCTGCTTACGACAGCCCTGGCGACGTTGAAAAGTTAACATTTAATTTTAGTAATTTTATAATGCTATAGAGTGGTGCTAATTTTAAGCGTTTTTCTATAGGTGGCTCTATATACATAAAATCTTGTAATATCATTTCAAAGTATAAATATGAGTTTTTGTGAGAGCTTCGTAGAAAGCTCGTGGCAATACGGTGGCTTCTCGAAAAGCTTCGTACGGCAATCTTAGCATACAAATTGCATATACGTTAACTTTATAAAAAAAAAATATTTTGGCTTGTTTTGTCGTTCATTCAAGCAACGCATATTTTTTGTACTTGTTAATATACAATAATGAATTATTCTGTACAAATTAATTTAAAAAAATTATATTAATATCATTGGTCTCCGATGATTTTTACATATTTTAGTTGTGATTTTACCTTTCTGCAAACTGCAATTGAGAAAAATAAAATCGTGGTTATGAGAATTATTGCGCCTATGTACAGCTGTGATGCAAAAACTATAACACAAATGGCACCTGTCAAAACACGCTTATGCAATGGTTCTACCACATAAACAACCTTTAACAATTCACTCTGGTAAAAGCTTTGATGTTACTAAATCAAAATTAATTTTTAAGTACAAAAATAAAATGTGTTTTAGAGTTATTGTTTATTCTTAAAAGTAATATATCAGAGTTTATTGTAAAATGCATACAAAATTGATTAGAGACTGTACTAAAAAAATATATTATTGAATATATTATAATTATAAAAACTTATGATATTAAATAAAATCTGTTTCATTTATCGTGTGTACCTTTTCTAAAAATAAATTTTGATGTTTATGCAATTTTCTTTTACAAAGCAATTAAAAGTAAAAAGCAAAATGTTTTTATACACATATTTTAAGGTTGTATCAATTTGAAATAAACAAAATTTTGCGATATTTTTAGCGTGTTCAATAAAATCAAACTAATATAAATTCCAATTAACTTGTGTACTAAACATAATTTCACGCTTTTTAACATTTCCACCAGATTCTTTTTTATTTAGATTTTTTGGTTAGCTTTTAATTTCTGAAAATAGACACAAATAATAACACAACTATAACACATATTTCGCATATTTCGCATAACAGCATATTTCGGCAATTTTTGGTATGAGTTTACAACTATTGTATAATAAAAAAATCTCAATTGAATCTCCTTCGACTTTATTTAAGCTAATAACTAAAATAATAATTATATAATTATTTCAATTATACACTATTTTTAATTGTCATTTTTTTATATTACGTTTTTGTTATTATCAGATTTGCATTGAAAATTGAATTATTTGTGATATATAATTTTAAATAACACTTTCGATCATTATTTTAACAATTCAATGATAATGTATTTAAAATACAATTAATTTCGTGAGATTTTAACTTAACTATAATATAATCTAATGAATTATCATAATTTAACCAAGAAGACACGCTTCTTAATCCTAGCGTGCTATATTATTTCAAGAATGTAAAATATAAATGAAAGTTATTTTATGTAAAAATTGTTCTATGAAATATGATTCGTTTTTATAAATAATATAATAATTAAATAAATAATTTCACCTCTATCAGAATTTTATAGTATTTTTAAATAATATATAGATTATGTACCTTCTTTTTGCAGTTTGAGAGTTTTTATGAGAACTTCAATCAAATGTGTGCCTTTCATTTTGTCATGTTAAACTGTTTTAGGATTATTATTCGCAATAATATATATATATTTAATTTATCAAAAGCCAATTACAATCATAAATCTCAAAACAATGTAGGCTAAATAAAGAAGAATGGACAGTTTAAACTATAAATTATTTATAAATATTTATTATTAGTTATGTATGCTTGATTGTAATATTTCAATAAACGCCTTTTAAGGGATTAATTATAATTACAAATAGTTTATTATAGAAAGTATATTATATGTAACGATTCATACACAACACCAGTCAAGAGACATGACACACGCGCGTCTGAAGTACCGCGAACTGTGCCCAAGAATCTAGCAGCCGTTGAGAAGCACACTGCATTCTTACGACCCCCTCCAACATTCAGGGTATATAATGCGGACTATACACACTCGATTCCATCACATATCAGACTTACAGCTTCACGGACTTACACCTCGCCTCCTGTTTGAACATCACACATAGGACAAGCGTTCGAGAACAAGAACCAACGTCTTCTATAAGAACCTACCGATGTAATTGAAGATCTTCTATTACGACTCGTACACTTCATTTATCGACGCAACCAAAGACTTACAATCGAAGCGAGTATTATGTATGCTTCGTATAGTATATTTACTTAATAGTTAATGAAAAATCATTTTGAAATTTAAATAAATTATTTGTAAAAAACTGATTATACAGTTAAAATCAGTAAAATAATACATATCTTTTTAATGAAAAATTTTTATGCAATGGGAATTTTATTACAATTTATTATTTATATATAATTATAAAAACATGCAAAAGCTAAGGAAAAGCCTGCGTGCGTAAGGCTCTATTGAATAATTTGCAAAGTTTCAAAACAGCTCGAGAGCCGCTGGCTGCCCCACTGTTAAAGTTTGTAAAAGTCACATCGGGAATTATGTTATTAAATTAGCTTCCTGGTAGCTCTAACGGGCCGTTCTCCAGGATTGTTTCGCCGTGCGCAGAACCCGACTCTGACCGACACGGGCAATTCCAACCCCGCACACTCATATATTATCGAGTGCAATCAGGAAGATTTAATTTATATGATAATTTGAATCCGCCCCGGTCCCGGGGAATGCAGGCAATAAAACTGATTGGTCTTAAGAGTGTTCGTGCGCAAAAATGCAAGGGGGTTTAACCTCAAACGAGGGGGATGAGGTCTCATTTTGGCTGGGGGTATTCCGTTTGCGGTTGCTCACTCACTGGCCGGAGTCTCATATCGCGAGAGATTTGGTCACCCTAGTCAACCGAAATATTTTAAGTGATGCTCTCAGTTTACGGCGGACCGAACATTAGAGACTACATACTACATTCGGGTGGATGTGTATGTGAATATGTGTGAATGCAGTGGGTTATATAATAACACAGAATGGAGACAATTTGTGGCTAAATCTCAACTGAAATTTTCGGATGAAGCATAAAGTTAACAAGAGGGGTAAAAACTTATGTGAAATTGGGTCCTTCTATATATGAAAACATGAAATAAATTTGGCACTATGTTCCTGAAACCGCTACTAGAAAGTACATGCCATTTTTCAATAAAATAAAATAAATAGTACTATTCTAATAATACCTAAAAATGAATTAATTACCTAAAAGTACATGCCATTTTAAATAAAATAAAATAATCATCATAATTAATATAATTGCATTACAAAAATAGTATTAATAACTGATGAAAATTGTATATATGAGAAAACACTTTGCATAAAAATAACTAAATAAAGTAATAAAGTTTAAAATATTCCCTGCTTTCAACAAGTGTGCTTGAAGTATGTATGTATATTATCGAGAGGAAGACAAATACGATAAAAGCTCCCGGTTATGACTCAATTACTGTAAGGGTCCTGAAAGAACTTCTCAACTTAGCCATAAGGTTCGTCACATACATTAATAATGGCATAATTATATTATAATATTTTCCACCACAATAGAAAGTTGCTTAATTTATTATTATTATTATTTAACCCGGAAACCCCCTGAAAATGTAACATCGCATAGACCCATTAGTCATCTTGAAGTATTGTTTTTGAAAAGACTATAAACAAAGATAGACGAAAACATTAATTCCGTTTTCGTCACCAACATTATAAATAGGCATATAATTATGTATATATACATTATTAACTTTTTTTTTAAATAGTAAGCGTTGAATATTTCTTTCAATATCTACAAAAGTTTATTAAAAATCTTATTGGAAATTATTTTATAGTACGATAAACTAGGTCAAGTTGATTATAATAATTTATTATTAGTAACAAAATTGTACGCACAGTACATTCTCTTTACGTATTGTAATTATTTAAAACTAATAATAAATTGTTTAATATGCGATAGGTTAGCTCTGTAATTTTAGTTTTAAATTACAAATTGCATCGGCTAGAGGAGAATACAAACTCAAATTCGTGTAAACTTCTTCCATTATATTATTGTCGTCGAACAAAGCAGTATTGCTAATTAAGACCGCTTTTCATGTCTGAACAGACAGGAGCCAGACGCAAAACTGTTTCATAAGAATAACAGAATAGAGAATAAAGGATGCGGGTGACTAACTTTGAAAATGCTCCAACTAACTTCCACTTTTAGAATTCAGAGGATCTTTCGCCGTTATCAATTCATATTATTATTATTATTATTTTAAGTTAGAAATGAAATTTGTTCAAAGTTGGTTATCTGATAACTGCTGAGGTTTCGTGCTTAAATAATTCGCTTAAGAAAGACGTCAAAGGTAATGCCATACAAACAAATACTACACAATTAATCCGTATTGAAAAAGTATTAAATTGCATTAATTTCTTCAAAAATACACATTGTTAAATTATCTCTTGTTATATAAACATTTTAAATTTTTTACCTAAATTTGAAATTATAATCAAGAGCTTAACTAAATTATCATCATTGATAAAATATGATTTAAAAAGGAAAATATGGTTATAATTCAAACCAAATATTGCAGAAAATTCAAATGAATAGATACCTTAAAAAGTACTTTATATTAGTGATATTTTCATTTATTTACATACCTTATCTTTACAATAATGATATCTGATACTGACGCAAAAATGGCATCAAAGAGACTGCAAGATCATATTTTAAAAATATAAGCTTGGTTCTTTAAATGTCAAATCAGAACTAATGAAACTAAATCAATCCATGTCACATATACGCTTTACTTAATAAGATAACGGGAAATGGATACCACAAGGGACCTTCGCCAAATATCTTGGAATTCATCTCGACAGAAGTCTTACCTGGAAAACTCATATTTGGAACAAAAGGAAATATGTGGGGCTTTGAACTATGCATGCTATACTGGTTCACATAACTATTTTCAGGCCTATCCTTGAAAAACAATGATAACATATAACTCGATCATGAAACTGTCGTAGTCTTATGAAGCTCAGATTTGGGGTGTGACACTCATATCTAATAGCAATATTCTTGAAAGCTCCCAGAATAGTGCTCTTTGGTTTGTGCCTAAAAATTATATATTAAGTGACTGCAACTGTGTCAGTTTAAAAGAAACAAATAAAAAAATAATTAACAATATTTGCACAGATTAAAAAATCACCCCAACAAACTAGCAAGTAATCTGCTAAAATACAATGTTATAACCAGGGCTTTTCATTAAACAGAAAAGGTATCAGAACTCACTTATTGTCAAGTATTTTACTAAAGAAAATTATATTCAAATTTTATTTAAATTAAATTCAAAGCAGATTTTTCCATGACATGAAGTGCATACAAAATCAAATAAAATTTTTATGGGAGATCAAATTATGGCATCAATGATTTCTTCGATGATATACTTTCTCTTCAATTGCCCAATTGATATTTTCAAATTATTGTAACAGAAAATTTAAGGCCCCTTAGTTAATCAATAATAATCGTAAGACAATTGTCAATAACAGCTGTTGCAATTTTACAAAAACAAAATAAAAAAACTTTTTTGAATTATCGAAAAAGAAAAATGGTCCTGAATCGATTTGCATTCTGCTGATTCATGCGTAATTTCTTCTTATTGGAGCAAATTTTTAGATCACCAAAACCAAAATAAGATCGCCGGCCGGTTAGAGTAGTAGAAAATTGCAAAATAATTGTAGGTTTTTTTAATATATTAAAATTTCAAAAAAGTTTGCATTTTTTCAAACATCTGCCACGAACACCTTCGGAAAGGTTTCTTATCTGAGTGTCTTCCTTTTTTATTTAAGCAAAAATAAGTGCTAAGAATTTGTAAGCAATTTTTCGTCATTGCTAGACCCAATTAAAACCTTCTAAGAAGTATACATATTAGGCATAAAAACACCTTTATATATGCAGCGTTATAAAAATAAAGTGGTTGTAAACCTTTTAAAAATATTCGTACAAATTTAATTTCATATAATTTAAAATGCTATATAAATTTTATTGATTAGACATTTTCATTGCAAAAAAACACCAGTGATGACTATGAAATACGGGGACGGGATTTTAGGGGGCATGTAGAAGCATTTGAATGATATTTGATATGATACTATGAATCTTATTAAAATCCTAATATTAAAAAACACTGAATGTGGTTGTTCTTTTTAATTTTCGAGCTGCCCCCCCCCCCCCAGAAAAAGCGGGAAGGACGTCAAAGAAGTCTAAAAAACAATATACCAAAAATATTTTTTTTAATATGTTATTTCAGTCCCGTCTCATCTCTTAGGAGACAATAAGCGAAAGAAGAAGTATAGACAGACGTCACATCTTGCATATCGCCCCATAGTTTGTCTGCATTTGAGTATTAAACTATGTTTTAAAAATATGATAGCTATCCTTACCGATATTATTACGAACTTCTGATAGGGAAGTATTAGTCAAAGTGTATTCAAATCGAATTTTGGTCAATAGGAGAGCGCAAAAACAATTATCATTTCTCAGAAGTAAAAAATTCACGTCAAAAGCCATAAAATCGTGTCGCGCAGTCGTCAAAGCGGAACGCTCGGTAACCAGCGTTTCCACTTTGACGGTGTGGATGCTACAAATCAAATGTATGAATTTAAAAAATCAAAGCACTTGCATATAAAAAAGTCTAAGTGTGAAATTTACATGAAGAGATCTATTGTTAGTTTTAAGAAATTTTATAAATTTTAACATATAATAATCTCACAATTACCAATCAGATCAATCAAAGTTTTCAATTTAAACGCTACGCTCGATAGCAAATAAAACCATTTTTTTCTTTTAATCTTTTATCATAAAACTTAACTTAAATTTCGCTTGATTCGACGTCGATGAAGCGAGAGTACGTATTAGAGCAATCTGTAGAATTGAATTTTGATTTAGATGATACGCGAGAGAAGTGGAAGTGTTCGCTCGGTTTCCTTTCCAATAATGCACTTTAAAAGTTAAAGTGTGCTCTCGGCGCCGGCTTAAAGATTGTTTATTTTGCACACCGTCACCAAACTAATGGGCAAATACTGGTTTTCGTGCTAATTTTGTTAAAAAGCAAACTTCGCCCCAATCCCTCGTTAATATTCGCTTTTGTTTGCCGTTCGACTGCGGTTTTCTTCGATGGTGGTTAAATGCAATTGGAGTTTGGGTAAAATTAATTATTCAATTCAATTGGTAACTATGGTTTTTGATTCAATTTGTTAAACACGACTGCTAAAACATGTACATACTAACATTTATTTAATTTAAACTATTATTTTTTGCATTCAAATAAATGTTTTTCTATGCTCTATGTTATATATAAGAATTAATCTGAAGTTAACTTTTATTACATGTTTTGTTTTTACGATATTTAGTACAAAAAGACGATGTTTTGTCAAAGATTATGTTTTCCGAGACTTATTGTTACAAAAAAAAAAGATTTGCCGCCATTCATTTAAAACATATTTTTTGCCAATTTAATGAATGAATGTAAATAAATAAAGTTTTAGTACACAGTCATCTTATTGATTTTATGGGTACTTGTTAACAACAACATTATAAATTATCAGCATACCTAGTATTTTAATAAATACCTAAATGTATGGAAGATTTTTTAAACACATCTTATTGTTTGAAACACAAAATATGCATAAATAATCAAACGGATAATTGATTATAAATTTCGATTACTTGAGCCGAAATTTAACCTGCTTGTTTATTATATTTAAAAAAAAAAATCAGCAAAACAACAATTTATACCTTAAAATAAAATATTCCAACTCTAGTATCCTTGCACTTTCTCGCGAAATTTGCTAGCAAGATATATTCAACAATATATTACAGCATAAACTAAGCAATAAATCATCTAATTTGACTTTAAATGAATAAACAATAGAATATTATTTTTGTAATTCAATTCAACTTCTTAGAAAATGTTGTAGGAGTTTAAAGCACCTGCGCTATTAGTCACAATTTTGAGGTCACTATAACGACCACTTGAACAACGAAAAGATAAATATCCTACACTAGCAAAGTATCAACACGATACTAGTCAGACTACACATCAACCAACATAAAATAAATCTTTGTACTACAATATTCCAACGTTAAAAAAGTTAATATTATGCTGAATATAACAATCTTTTGAAGGAAAAAGAAAAAACCACACATTATCACCGCCAATTAAAACAACAGATTATATCAGAAGACGTTTCTGTCGTGTCTTTCGGGTTTTTTCAGATTGCATGGTAAATCTATAAGTGCAAAAACTTAGCATACCATAAAAAATCGCTTTAGCATAGACCTTGATATCGTATCTTGTTAAAACCACATCAAATGCATACTCTTGACAATTATGGACAGAATGTCATTCTTCATTTACCGTCGCCTGAGTTGAAGCATATTTTGCATTCGTTTTTCACTTGATTATCGCAACGTGCAAAAGTATAAATATGTTAAGCGCGCGTCGATTGAACGGCGGTATTAATTTGCTTCGCGATTACGTTTTCAACTTTAAAATATCCTTCGGAGCCATTCCCGCGGGTGAAATAAGAGAAGAAGAATAAGAATAAGGAGTGAAATTCTCAAAGCTCAAACCTACGCTATTTTGACTTGCAAAATCGGGCGTATTTTGCCCCGGCGCGGTCGGTATAAGCGGTCTCTGCTTTGCTGAGATTGAACAGGCGAATGGCTCAAGACGTAATCCATTTTCGGCTGCGAATTTTCACTTACGACAACGACGTCGCGATTTAATTAAATTTCATAATCGGACCGCTCTCCGAGATAGAGATTTTGCATATTCTCGTATTATATTTCATTGCGTTTATTTTTTTTTCAACCTGGACTATCGTCCTTCTTCCTCTTTGGCAGTGTTAATAAAAATGGCAAATGTTTACCGTGGGGCCGAATCCGGTAAATATTTAACCGAACGTCTCGTGTGGACAAAGCGCGAAACCCACGCCTTAAACGTTTGATCACTTTTGTACATATCATAAATCACGCCTACCGTTCAAAGTAAAAGTCTAAAGATAAGAAAGCTAACGTGCAAAAAGTTTGCGTGGGCAATGTGGGCGCGAAAAACTATAGTCGTTTTAAATAATAAGTAAATATTTGTTTGTGTATTAAAACAACAAAAAATATGCTTTACTTCCTAATATTTAAAAATAATAAGCCTACATTAGACCCATGAAAACTAAAACAAGATTAAGACATTTCCCTCGATACAGAGTGGCATGTTTTAGCTACATGTCTGGCCTAGTTGAGCTTTTTTAGCTATGGAAAATGTCGATAGCACATTTTTACATTTAATAAATACATAATACATATAATAAACGTTTCTTAATTAAACATTTTTTGTAAGACAATGTGACTATAGATTCATAAAATTAAATAGTAGTAGGGTAGTATTTTTTTTTATTTTTTCACCTTTTTAAAAATACGTTCATTTCAATACGATAAATAATTTTACAAATATATTATGCACTACACTAAGGCCGGTTTCACACGTGCCGGATGGATTCACCCGGCACCGGGCCGGCGCCGTTTACAAAGCTTTCACACGTGGCCGGTCTCTGGCCGGTTTCTGGCCGGTTTCTTCCCAACCCGACCTATACCCCGTCAACTGGTGCCAGTAATTTAGGTTTAACGGCTTCACATAAGTCCTTCCACACATTTCGCGTTATTTTTTTATTTTTGTATGTATTCTACTAAGATAATTAAAAGAGATTACATTAATATAGTTAAAATTTCGAAGTCTATTTCTTCCGCTATTGCCTAAACACGAGGAATATATATTATATTTTATTACAAGATACCACAATCACTGTCAACGGCCCGGTTCATGTTTGAGTTTTACCCCCACCACACTCAACTCGGTACCCGGCGCCGGACAGTTTAGTGAGCGCGGCCGGCGACAACCCGGCAGTCAGCGCCGAGCCGGCGCCGGGTAGATTTGTCCGGCACTTCTGAAATTATAGTACTAGCCCATACAACACCATCCCCACTACACGGCGCCGGCCCGGTGCCGGACAAATCCACCCGGCACGTGTGAAACCGGCCTAAGCATTCTCATTTCTCGATTTTTTTATTTCATGAAAAATAAGATTTTATTTTTACTTTTTGATTTCGAGAAATTTTGCTTAATAAAAAAATATATGTAAAATATAGTATGTGAATATAATAATGGTTTACAATTTTAGGTATCCTTATATTATTGATAAACAGAAAATTCGATGATCGTTGAATAGAACAAACGTCAATAGAATGGTTTATTTATCAAAGGGCAAAATGATCGATCTACTTCAATTGATTACAGAGTAACAAAGTAATTTAAAACTCACGTTTATAACATAGTAGAAGAACTAACAGCTTTTACTACCTTACAATTTTTACTTCGCGAACAAGATAAAGAAAGAAAACAATTTGAATTATTGAAGAAACGCGATTTAAGTTATCCAACAGGCAACTTTCTAGGCATAAAATAAAAGAAAAAAGCTCCTATGCGTTTTTTAACCTACTGATTACCAAGCAGGGCGATTTCTTGTATCTGATTTTCAAAGCAAAAATAAAGCATAAACATTGTTTTTGCCATTCAAATATTATACTTCTTACCTCTATTAAAAGCATGCATATTTATAAGCATCTGGTACGGACCCAACCATTTTATGCATCAGTTTAAAAATATGCAGTAGTTGTAAACATTTAAATGTATTCGTACAAATTTAATTTTTAGCAAAAAAAGGTTTCAAAACAAAATTAGAATTCTCGATTTCACATTTTTCTCGAGAAGCTTTTGAGAAAAAACACTACACTACATGTTAATAATTTATAACAACTTTAACGTTAACAATTTTAGTAATTGTGACAAAAAATAAACACGTAAAATAAAACGCCGGTGGTTACAATTTAAGGGTAAAAATAAAACTTTTCACATTTTAAATAGAAGTAAAAATAAAGAAAAGAACCTAAATGAATAAGGTATTTTTAGTTTTAGAACTAGAACCACAGATATGTGTTAAATGTAGTTTTTTCGTTTACATGAAGTAAGTGGGTTAGTGTAGCTACGCGAAATATTTTTTAAAAACCAATGTTCTTTATTTGGTGCTATTTGGGGAATATCATAAAGTGTTTTATGATTAGTATAAAAATGTGTATTACATAATATTTTTATAGTTTTATTTTGTATGAAATGCAAATTAGAAAAAATAGTATTACTAAAAAATAGTGACTCACGCCGAGCAAACATATTTTAAAATAGGTCTGAATATTTTTTCTATATTAATTATTAAGCGCGTCCTTTTTATTAAATATCGGTCTAAAAGCCGCAATAACAGCACATCTTTTAGAGTGAAATTCTTAAATGTACTTGTAAAATTTTAGCTTAAAATCACTTTAATGAGGTGGTGGTAAAGTTGTCTACGTTTCGTAAACTTAATTTACTTTTTTTCTAGCTTTAAGATGTCCTTCTCTCAAAATATTTTTTTAGGTTTAGAAATTTTTCTGTAATTTATTCTTGATTGGTTTAAGTCTGTCAGCGCTTAATAAAATAGCTGTCTTGTTAGCATACATACACAAACGCGTATTTTTATTTTTGTTCCAAACTTCTCCAAAATGGCACAGTAATAATCAAAGTTGCTTTTTTACATTTAATAAATAATTAATTAAGAAAATTTTCAGACTTTGCCCGCTTATTAATCAGCTTAGAACTTTATTGGCTTCTCTTTTTGGTTATTATTTGCGAATCCGTGATCACAAATCAACACACAAAAATATTTGTTATTAAGATATAGCAAGGCTGAACAATTACTTAAAATTTCATACCATATGTATTTTTAGTTTTAAGTTAGTATTCGCTGCACCCGTCACGCTGAAATATAGTCAGTCGATAAGCTCATTGCTCTTGATTTTTTATAGTTAATAAATATATTTTTTTAATAGTGTATGCTAGTATTTATATCAAAGACTTTACTATAGGTATTTGTGTTAGTGCCCAAATTAAAATAATTTTAATAAATTTATTAAATAGCTAGTAATTAATTCTTTGCAGCTAAACTTGCCTCAGAATAATTTCCTAAATCGTTTTAAAATACATTATTGTGTGAAATGTGAGTTTATTTTGAATTTATATATAGACTCCTACGCGAAACAGCCCACGCATTACCAACCTAATTGTCTTTTGATACTAAAAGTTTAAAATGTCAAAATTAAGTAGTCTTGTGCTTTATTTATAAAATTATATATCAATCATATTTTATCGAGTGGGTGAATAAATGAAAGGCTTAAAATAAAAATTCAGAGATTTAAAAAATATTTTAAAAATAAAACACTTTTTTGCAATGTAATCGATAAAATAAGTTTCTCGTTCGCATATATTTAATACTAAGACTCGCCTTATAAATGATTCAAGTTAAGGCTTTGCAAAATTAAGTAAGAAATTTCACTTAGGCGGCCAATAAGTCTCAGCATAGGTGATTCCGTTTCCACTTACGTCCATTTCCGATGAACGACTTACCTTAAAAGCTTTAACATCCGGTCGATGTCAACGCAGCGAAGATGAATGGCGATTGGAGTCAAAGCGTTCCTTTGTGTGGTTTTTCATTAAAAAACTAGCACAACCGGTGTTGTGACATACGTATTAGATTTCGCGAAAATGCGAAAGGACTGCGAATATTCAAAAAAAGTTAAGTATTCAATCCGATTCATTTACACCTCTCGATTCAATATTTGGTATACTGCTTCAAACCTTTTGTCGGTAGTGAAAATAATAACATATAAACATGATATACATATCAACAAAAAAAATACTTATTAGTTGTTTATTAAATAAACATTTTGATTTTAAGCTTTGCCTTTACTGGTTTAACTTTAAAAAAGCAGCGTCTGATACAACTTTATTTTTTAATGTATATTAGTAGCGGTTTGCTAGCCATTTTTCATTTCAGTTGTATTTATCAGATTAAGTCGATTCGAACTGTATGCTTTGAATACAATAAAATGTCAAAATAGATATACATGCTTTAAGCTTTACTGATCATTCCATAAAATAATTAAATTTCTAAACTATAATCGTGTTTTGTATTGAATTTAAAGACCGTATATACATAGTTCATCTGTATACCTAATGGCTTTTATAAAGGGATTTGGGTTAGGGACGGACCACAACTGGGTATCGGTTGAGTATCGAACACTGAGATGTAAAGAGCTCGAGGATTGCACAGGCTTTGTGTGCTGGGTCTGCGGATGCAATTACGATGCAAACAGGAACGAAGGTTTGCGGATATTACTTTGCGGATGCGTTGCGGACAGCCAATTACACTCCCGTTGTCCGGTCGTCTATAACCGCATTGCAAATTTGAACACATTGTAAAAATAATCAGTTACACAAATAAATAGATAGATTACTTTTCAGTGTGTTTATATAGTATTATTGAACGTTTAAAGTACATAAATGTAGAATAACGAACAGTAACGATACGATAACAAATCGAAACAAAATTTAAAGTTGTGCCACAGTTCGTAATGAGAACCCCAAGCACCCACAAGTGAAAAAAAATAATATTAGAGCTACACACACTTTTCGTCAAACACCCATTCTCAAATAAATTAAAAATTAGTTCACCTTTTTTAGCTACTGATCTAATATTAAAACAAAGTAATATTATCATTGTTTAAAACCATTATTTGTTTGTATTTATAAGCAACAATCAGAATCGGAAAACTTCAAAATATATTTTCCTTTCGATATTCCGTGGTCCTTAAACTATTTTTATCATAAATGAATAAATAAGCAAATATAATTTACTTTTAGTAGCAATCGGAAGTATCAATTTTTACCAGCTCAGTTTTTGGTTTTATTAAACTTTGTATGCCAAAAAAAGGTTTTTATTTTTTAATATCCTTGTTTAGTATATACATATATCTGTATACCTTGAAGTAGTACCTGGGGATAAACAAATCAAAAAGACGTGATGCATCCAGGATATTCTCAGACCGCTTCTGAACCGATAGAAAATACATTTTGTATTACTTACGTGCCCATTGAACTTTCTTCATACACGGTCGATCCACTTCGGAGCGAGCGTACATGGCTTTCATCGGAAAAAAATATAGCACACACTCACTATAAAAATATAACGTCTTTCAAAATCACTGCGATGCGCTCTTCTCTTAAAATCCGATAAAGTCTACAAGGGAAGGCGGGGAATGAACTTTTAGCAGGGGGTGCAGCTGCGGAATAATGAAGGCTAAAACTGAATCCGATTTAGTTGGAAGTTTTTATTCGTATCCTATATTATGTGGCAGTGTTTGGCTTGACCTGACAAATATCCCAAAGTTCGGCAAAAGAACCCTCGCCAAACTTTGCTCGCAATTAGGGGACTATTCAGAATGAAACTCAGGCTGAGAACATGCGCCAAATGCGAGATTAGAAAATGAAAATTCTTAGGGAAAAGAGCGAAAATAACTATTTTTTATATACAACTTCAATATTTATAGATGCTTGAAGAAACTTACATGTTTCCATTATGCTAGTTTACAATAAATAACTAGTACAATTAGATCAGGAACACGTTTTAAAATAGGAAAATCATTAGTAAGTACAATAAATATATATATCATCAAAATCAAAATAATGGAGCTTAAAACAAATATGCAGCTTTAATTAGAATAATATTTAAATAATTGTAAATACTTTCCCATTTCCCTTGAAAGAAGAATGATTCTAACCTTTTCAACTATTTTTCGAGTTGAAAACTTACGAGTTAATGGCAATAAATACACAAATATGTAAGAATGTTATAAATACATTCTATAATTTAAGTATTGATATGTCTAAAGTTGAGTCAGTGACGACAGATGGGGCACCTAGGGATTCTGAAGTCTCGGGTTTTTTCGATTCCCGGGAATCGAGACCCAAATTTTTAAAGTCCCGGGAATTCCCGGGACTCGAGACTTTGATTATTTTTCGTATAATCATGAAAAAAAATTATGTTAAAAAATTAACTTATTATTATTAACTTTAATTAACTTATTATTATTAATTTTAATTAATTTATTATTATTAACTTATATTATTTGTGTTATAGGTACGATAGGTGAAAATTTATTGAAACAATTTAAAAACACTTTATTCGATATTTATTTAATTTTAATTTATTACAATTTTTTTAATCGAAATATTTATTTCAATATTAAGTTAACTTTACCTTTACTTTTGTAAGGAAAAATATGTTTTTAAAAACACCAAGGCGTTTAATGATGAATCACATAGCCTGTTCCTGTTTTTTGAGGCAAATATTCCAGATGTAAAAAAAACTCTCTCGCTTTCTGTAGATGTTGGCTTAATTGTAAGCAATGATTTGAATAAAAGCTCTAGATTCGGAGTTCGCTTGATAGTTGAATCTAATATTTGAAACTCCTTTTTAAAGTTGAATTTTTTATTTCTAGTCGTTGAAATATTTTGGTGGTTCGTGCGACAGAGTTGTGTTGATTTCAAATATTTTTTTAAAAGGAAATTAACAATAATTTCGGAAGTTATTAAATTGGCATCTCGACGACTTAGAGCTTCAACTGCCAGTTTTATAGGAGTGAGTACTTCACAAATATTTTCCAATACGTGAATGTTCGATTCATTCCAAATTTGGCCGATGCCAAGATCAATTAATGATTTTCTAATGCAATTTCGTAACTTTCAAAATCTCGAGATCATGGGTAATAAGGAATTCCACCTTGTCTTCATATCGAGACATAAATTAAGCTCGACATCAAATTCACTCTTTACATATTTTTGTAAAATTGCACTTCGGAAAGTCTCGAGTCCCGGGTTATTAATTTTTAAATTCCCGGGACTCGAGACAGCTAAAAATCTTTGAATTCTCGGGAATAAATTCCCGGGTTGTCTCGACACAGAATCCCTAGGGGCACCCAATATGGTGAGAAAAAAAAGCGGGATTTGTGAAAATATTTTTGTAAGCTACTTGTTTTATCGATCAAGATGTGGTTATCTGGGAAAGTTTCCTTAACTCAATGATTATAAGTGGGTCAACAAGTTGAAATTTTTATAGATCTCTTTGTATATAAAGATGTACCAAACTTAAAAATATAAGGTTTTTGCAAATTTATATATATTTACGTTATGATTAGATTCCTAAAATTCTTTGAGTATACCTAATTTTTAAAGTGAGACATAGAGAAAATTTTTTTAAGTATTTTTCCCGACTAAAAGGTCAGCACAACTGTATAAAATGAATTGGAGGCCATGCATATAAAGTACCAGCATATTGTAAACTCGATACTTGACCAGTTTGACGAAAGATTTAATCAATTTAGTAGAATGGAACAGACAATTAAAATAATTAAGTATACAAAAGTAGTAGTTCACAGTACCTTGTAATCAAATGGTTTCCAGTGAATGTAAATTGATGATTTCGAGATTCAACTTGCAGAATTTTAAGACAGCATCTGGGCTCAATTCCAATTTGGCTCAGTTCCAATCTTCAGAATTTGGAATCGATTACCGAACAATTTTAGAACCATAAAAATATATTGATAATTTTACTCAAAATGTTTGCCTCCACTTACTTTTGAGACCTTATCATTGATGTTAAATAATATTAAAATCAATAAAAGAAGTTAATAGCGCTTGCTTGGGCTTGCAGTGAAGGGAATACCAACCTTCATTTGAAGATTAAGCTTATGTAATTCAGCAAAAAAAGCCAGTAATGCAAAAAAAATATTTGTCCCTTTTTTACTAGAGCTGCAAATAGCATAACCTTATGAATATTTTTGATTTGAGTGACACGGTACCAGGCTAGATTTTTTCAGAATTTTCGAAAAGGTTCGCCACCATTGCTTTAAGGTAAAAAAACTAATTAAGATATTTTTATATATAAAGTCTTAGTCTCATTAAAATCAACTGACGTTTATACAGAGTTTGCGGCAATTATTATATTTTATATTTAACTACAAAACGAAGATCAGGAATGCTGTAGTTTAAATTAAGTAAAATATATAACTGATAATAGAGCAATGTAAATAGAAATATATATATTCAAGTAAAATAACATTTTTAGTTCTTAGACCGGTTCTTGAACTTTCAATCATACCTATTTGTTGATTCATTTACTACGTGTATACGTCTGTATTTATATGTATAGCATTTATGAATATTAATCGTCGCATTCGTATCGGGCCGGTGATAAATTTCAATGTAATTTCGAGTTTTCTCATTTACTCAAGAGGGTATAATGAAAACTGCAGAGTTATATGGGAATCGTGATAGAACTTTGAGCCCTGTTAAAGTCACTTTTTGGACCTAATGGACCAATAAGAGGAGCGGGTGGCTCTCCCATTCTCCGTTACGGATTCGAGCTGAATCGGTGGGGCTCAGTTAATAACACCTACAGCCGTCTCCATTTAACTTTGTCCCGTTAAAATGTGATTAAATAAGCGGCGAATAATAAAAACTCGAGAAATTAATTCGCACTCGCGGATATTATTTATGGTAAAATCTAATATTGTTACATTTTTTTTTCTATATTTTTGTACTAATTAAGTAATAACATTTTTTTATGTCATACATTTCAATGATTAATAGTCACCTATTTAAATATTTTACAAAAGTACAATTTATGATTTTATATAATAAATTCTTCACTGTATTTTGCAAAAAAATATGAAATAACTATTCGAAATATAATAAAAATATAATTACTTACAAAAACAATCTTTTTACTTACAAATATGTACCTAAGTTATATAATATATTATTTAAAATCTTTGTTAATTGTCTAATTTACTTTTTAGCAATGAGGAACTTGCCATGTTCACGAATTCTAAAAACTGATAAATGTATAAGATATATACGTAATAACTAACTGTATTATATATTTTTTTATAAAATATGTCAGTAATTTATTTTATTTATATATATATATATATATATATATATATATATATATATATATATATATATATATATATATATTTTTTAAATATTGATAACAATTATTTTCGTACAATAATAATATAAATGCTTAACAGAACAAATATCTATCTGCCAACAAAATATTAAAAAACTATTTATCATTTTACCCACACCCAATATATTTCGGTTCAAATTTTCTTCATATATTCCATAATGATTTCCGTCGCAAACTTTTCATACAAGGCTCTGACACAGATCCATAATGTATACCCACGAAAGCCAAGAAGAAACTGGGAGCGTGTCGCGTCTCGTATCCCATTTCGCTGTGAAGAAGACAGACAAAAACTGTACACTTCCCATCTTTCGCGTCTGCTTATTCCATCCGAAGGTCTCGGGAATCTCTCGTGAGCCCCACGCAAATTGAATTCATCTCGACTAAGCCGCTATTGAGATTTAAATGGCGCACTGGATACACCGACATGCCGCCTTACAAACTTAATTTATTATAAACCGTAAACGTTACGAAGAAACAATTCGATATTCCATCCCAGGAGTGACGTACTCTAATTATAATATTCAAAGTTAGTAAAATAAAACATTCATATAATCTCAATTAATTTTTTGAGGCTTAAAAATAAAATTTAAATGATCCTTTTCCTCGATATATTTTGCTATAACTTTGCTAATCTCTCTTTATGCTTGTATCACTAAAAAATCGCGAATGAAACACTATAGATCTTGAATACTGTAAAGTGTAGAATTACTTATAAAAAAATAAATATTTAGTAATGTAATATATATATTTTTTATATGCTTACATAAAATTTTCATTATTTAGCTTGCAATTTCTTTCAAAATTTATCTGCATATTTATATAAGAACAGCTTTAAAAATGAGTTACACTGGCTCCTATAAATTTAAAAGTAATTTTTTTTATTCAAGAGATACCAATATCAGCTAATTATTTTTTTAAATTGACAATAAAACCGACGTAATAGAAGCTAAGATGAACCCTTAAAGTTGGCCCTTACACTAATTAATAATTCATAATTAACAAAAATAAACAATAAAGATATTAAGTTTATATTATATGTGATATTGACTACCAAATTTGAAGATAAATTGTCAGCAAAAAAAATCATCAAATAGTTATGCATTTACGCCATTTAAGAAACAAATAAAAATTTTAATAATTTTTACAGTGATTTTTAAATTATCTGTACCTAAATGAATCTGCAAAGAGTGAGTTTACTATGCTGGAGATTTTTCTGCGTAAAATACTATGCATCTTTATAGATAAAATTTGCAACATCGCAAAACTTCTTGGTAACTGTTTTTCTACATCATAAGTTCTTTACAAAATTGACTAATTACTATCTGTTTCAACGCTGAGGAGTGCGAATATATTTTTTTTAAATAAGCTCTGAAAGGTAGTCCAGCGTCTCAAACTTAATTTTCACACCAAAGTGTGCCACTATATTTACACGCTGTCTTCCATCTTCTTGTACCGATTTCAATTTATATCCATTTATCCGCTTTATCCTCGGCGTCCTTAGCTTTTTACCCCACCCCTAGTTCCATTTCCGCCGTTTATCGAATTCGATGGTAAAAACTTTTTCCAGCAACCTTGGTCTGATGAAAATAAATTAATATTGGATTTAGCTCCGTTAGATTTTCTCGCGGCGTCTCTTTAACTTGGTTAATTCGTTTTTTTCATCAGATTATTTTTTGTGGTACTTTTATTAAACAGATATTGATTTGACCTTATAATAAACATGAAATAAATATAAGCTTTCTTGAAAAGTTTTCATTTTATTTTGCCATTAATTTTACCCAAACTCTTCAACCTAAATAGCATAAATAAAATAACTCATAATTTTTAATAATAATGTATTTACTACTCCCAGTTTTATATATATGTGCACTTCTACAACATATGCACTGAAACAGTAATATTTGTTTGTATATAAATGTATATTTAATTTACAAAATTTTTAAAAGTTATGCATGTATATTTATAATAGACCTATGTATATAATATAACATATTCAATAAACGAAAAAGTTTATAAAGCTGAATAATTGTGAATTTTTTTGTAGTTAACAATATTTTATTTAAATTTAAATTTGAACTATCATAATCAAACAGGTTACCCAAATGCGTCACAACTGTCAAACAAATAAAATAATACATAGTATTAATATAATACAAGTAAAATAAAAAAATAATACATAGTCAAAAAATATAAGATATTAAAAAAAAATTATAAGAACCAGCCAGTTCCTGGTAGCTGACAATAAACAGAACAACATGCAAAACCAGCGTATTAGGAGCCGAATGTCGACAGTCACAGGTGAGTCAGCTAGCACGGACGTCCTTTCTCTAACGGTCATCAAAAATGATATACTGCAATATGTGGCAATAAATTATATGCTGCGTGATATACTGCAATATGTTGCAATAAAACCACTGACAAAACTGAACAGCGACGTGCTGACGACCGATTACATGCAACTGAAATACTAAAAATATTGTATATAGCCAAATATTTAAATAAATTTGTAATAACAGGATGAATGAAATTCATTATTTAGAATAAAGATTAAAAATCTATTTCGGTCAAAGCTGATTAAAAAAGCTAGTTAATATATAATAAATAAAAAGGGACCTCATTTCACGCCGGTTTCTCTGAAAGCCAAATATTATATAATTTATTATTTGCTTTGTTATTATTTTATTTTTCGTGAACATTTATTTAAATTATTTATTTATAATTATAAAAGATCTATGTGTATATAATAAAACACTGTATATTTTAATTAATTACAACAAAATATTTTTCATATTTATTTTAGTATGGTGTCTGATTAATTATAAAACTGGTATTGGTTTAAAATCTTATATTATATTTTTAATATCTTACGCGTAATACTTTTTTGCACATATTATCTAGTATAAATCCCGAGATAATATATAAAAAGCTATATCATGAAATGAAAATCAGAATATTACATTCAATTGAAATAAATAATATATGAGTTCGAGGGATTTGAGCAAAGTAAAATTGGAAAAATAATATATTTTTGTCACTCAATTGAACTTTTCAAAAGTTTTCATCAAAACTCTTGTAATATAATAAATTTAATATCGAAGTACATTCATATAGTATTTTGCTTTGATAAAACTATTTAATTTCCGTATCAATTTAAAAATGATAAATGTGCAAATAAGCAATAACCATTGTAATAAAATCGTTGCATTTTGATGTTTCAATTTTATTTTTAAGCTTTTGTGTGTCTGGCATGCTCTTTGAATTCAGCTACCGAGCTAAAAATATATCATCTTACTAAAGAAACTTTAAAAAAAAAATAAAAAAAAATAGAACTTTCCCGCCTTGCCACCGACGTTTTCCCATTATTTTATATCAATTTATTTAAAAAATGCGTGCGTGAAAGACAAAAGGTTAAGCCTTCGTCATATAACTATTAGTCATCGTTGAACGTTTTCTTTAACGCAAAAAAAATAAAGTTGATAATAAAAGTCGAATTAGAGCGAAGCAGAATTTTAAAAGCTTTATATCAATTTAATATCAAAGTAAAGTGATATTATTTTTTTAGTTCGTGACATTTATTCAACTCGATATGAAATCTAGACAATCATGACATAAAATTCTGCGTAGCAGATTGTTTGGGGTCTTGTTTTTGTATAGTTTGTGAATCAAACCGTCATGTCATACTGCGTTGAAAGTTTTTTCTATATTTAACATTTAAAGGCCCGTATTTTTTATATATAATAAAATAAGCGAATATATATATGCTTTAACAAACTAATAATTTAATGTGTTGTAGAGTTATTTTCGCAAAAGCCAATCCATTCAGAAGATACTTTTGAATATGATGTATTCGTTGGAGCAAGTGTTGATATGTAGCACTATTAACCATAAAACATTTTTGCGTGGGCTATCGGCCAGATAAGACGGCTTTGTCAACTATAAAATAAATTAAAAATAAACTGCATACAGCAAGACACTGTTTTATTATTAGGCAAATCTGCCACAAATAAATCAGTCGGTTAATCTAAGAAAGTTACAACCCTTAAGTGTGAGTGTTCATATTGTTAGAAAAAAAATCTGAGCGGACATTCATTCTCAATCCACTCACAGAAGATTTATCACCCTTAATCTATTAAATTTATTCAATATTTATGTATTAAAAAAACTAAAATTAGTAGCTAAAAAAAAATTAAATCATTTATAATTAAAGGGTACACAAAAATTGCTATAAAATATAAATAAATATTTTTTTAAATACGTTTTTTGAATATGTAGTGGTGTATTTATAGCACACAATATATATAGCAAATATCAGTGGTGTTTTTAAATATGTAAAATAACTATATATTTTTAAAATATGACGAGAATATTCCTAAAAGATAACTGCTTTACTGGTGGGCAAATAAAAATCTCTGTAACAAGATCGAAGTGTCCAAAACAATTACAAATTCATATATGAAAATAATATCATCGTGTATATGTTGAAGGATACGAGCAAAATCTGTAAAAAAACTAGTGCAATATATCACAAGGCTATTGGCATACCTTTAATTTTTTTTCTCTACTGTAATAAATGTATGTACTGACCATATTACATATTGAATAAAAATATAGAATGTCAGTATAGTGCAGTCGGAATTGTTGGCACTCACTCGGCTTGGCCATCATTCAAAGAGCCTAGCCGGTTATAGCTATGTTCAACTTTAAACAAGAACAAAATAAGACTTTTAAACTTTGTGTTATTATAAAATACATATTTAAAGTTATATTACGCTGGGCTTGAAGCGATTTTCATGCAAGATAATTATATCTTAAGTAAAATGTAGCACTTTTTATTGTCTTATGTATATAGATAGAGGTGAATTGCTGATACTTGACGACTCCGATGTTTATAATAATTCAATTCTAACGTTTGAGAAACACAGGTCGTCTGTTGTATCAGCAGGAATGGGGCATTCGTCGTCGCTCGTTTAGGATTCCGTCGGCACGTGTATAGGCGCTTTGGACGGGGCCCCGTGAGGGGCGCAGCCCCGCCAGCCGTGAAATTGGGCAGGATGCCCGCTAGAAGGGGGCCGAGATTCGGCACGTGAGGGGGCCCTAAATGGTCGGGTGAGAGCACTCCACCCTCAGACAAGAGATGCACCTTTAGCCAGACGTACCACCGTGGCAAATGTGCGCGAGAAAATTCACCGATGTTGAAGTAATGCTTCTAGTAGGTACTCAACATTGATTGCAAACTAGATTTGCGGTTAATTACTCATTTAAAATGAACCATTTATAAGTATAGTAAAGTAGGACTATGATACGCATTGAGTTTAATCTCATATACATACTTTATCACATATGTAAAAAGATTTATTTTATTTAATGCTAAAAACACATATATTTATACATACTATTTAGATGGGGGGAAATTATATCATAAGAAATGTAGTGCTGACACCACTTATCAGAATTCTGAGTAAAGCACTGAATGGTTAATTTTGGCGCTGTATATACGATTTTATTATTGCTCATTCACTTTTTTATGTTACGACAAATTACGACGAGCTAAGAATGTAATTAGATTAGCTTGTTATCTTACTGGGCTTTTATGACCATTGCGTTGGAGTTGCAACCTATTACATAAGCAGGTTTGAAATGGCCGTTAAATATTTAAGAACATTGTGAAATCTAGCAATTCCGCAACCGTTTTTTAAGACTCAAAGATTTTGCTATTTATATTATAATAAATGCTATTGTTATGCTATTCTTTTATTTCATCTATTGTCACGTACGGTTCGCACTAGCCGGGTTAAGAAATGTTAAATGGATTTAAAGTGCTCTTAAATCATAAAAGCTCTTGTTCTTATGGTCAGTATGGCAATTTTAATAAAAGATTGTAAGCCCTAAAATATGTAAAAGCATCTTGAGACAAAAGATCTTTGAACCTTTAATTACTTTGCAACTGAAAGACTAACTTGACTTAATAACTACATCGCTAGCACCGTATATTAGTTAAGGCCTTCAATGAACAGCATTTTAGGAAATTTAAAAAATAAAAAAAATAATATAATGAAATATATTAATGAACACAAATATTTTGTGCAAAAATTGCTACAGATTTACATTATATTTTCAATAGCGTAAATTTAACTAATATTACTCGTTATTTTTTTGTGTAGGTATTTTTAAATAAATTTATAAATTGCCAAATATTTTAGAGATTTACATTAAGTAATTTTTGAACTCGAAAATAAGTTGATTAATATGTGGATGGAAATTGTTTTTTCGCTTATTTTTTAAAGGTTTATTTAGATACTTTCCAGTGAGCTAATTTGTCGTTTTTACTTTTTATTTTTGTGTGTATCGCACTTATTACGCATTTAAAATTTTGCGTTTATATCATATTTTTTATAGTCATGCAAAACTTTTGTATATAAAAAAATATATGTATTACAACAACTAATGTTATATTTTATTCAAAAGCAAGTTCAAAGGTATAATTCGTTTTAAAAATATTTTGTTCAAAAGGACTATATTAGTTTATAGATTTTGTATGCAAGCAAAGCTGAGATTAAATATATTCACAATAACGTTAAAGACGATACGATATTGCCGATGGATTTAACAATAAGAAACGTAAATAGTTGGTATGCTTTTATTATAATGATATGTATGACACGTATGTACAATATAAACTGACTAAAATTGTTGTTGAAGACGACTCAGAACCAAAAATAAATTAAAATCTTTTTATATAAAATCTATTATTCATTAGTGTATTATTAACGTTCAAGTACAATATTTCCTGACTTTTAAAGTCATATTTAAAAACCACGTTCACCGTTTTAATAATTTCTCACGAAAGTCTTGACGCAAATAAGGATAATTTTATCGATAAAAATACATCTTTTGTGTAGTTAAAAAATTAACGAAAACATTTTTCAATATTAATTTCAGCAAACCTTACTAAGTCATGTGGCAACAGGGCCATTTCATGCATTATCCCCTCGCGTGCTTATCTTTCATCTGGCGTTGGGCGGATCTATCTGGTCACGAACTAGGCGAAACTACCCCAATGGGAAAATGCAGTAGAGAATGCGAATATGCAATTCACTGCCGAACAGTTAACTAAGACATATTGTTAGGCGCGTTTGAGCTTTCATCGAGATAAGGACACTGAGCTAAAAGAAAACTAACAAAAAATAATGATTAACAGTATTTATACGTTATCTGATAATATTTTATTAAATTCTAATAATACTATATATTAATTAAAAACAGAATAAAACATTGACCTTTTAAAAAAATATAAAGTAAAAATTCCGTAATGCAGTGTTTGATGCAAATAGAAAATCACTATTAATTTTAAATAGCGAACTTCATTTTATAATCTTTAAATTATTTTGTATAATTGTAGCATAGAACATTTTAATGACCATCTTGTATCACAAATTCTCTTAAGTATTAATTTTCTGCACAAGATACATAAAAAACTAAATGTATAATATTTAAATAGCATCAAAGCTGTGCACCTGTTGAACCTGTTAAAGCATCTAATATTTTTCTTTTCGATGTTCCTTAGATATAAATTAGCATGTTAAGTGGAGAAAAAATAAAATTGTGCAATTTATCGAGCTCTCCCATATATTTTCATATCAAAATGGTTAGCAGTTTTCTGCTCTTCGCTCCACGTTATCAAAAATTAGTTCTCAGACACGCGTTCCATTACGATTCAGGGTATAAAGCACACCGGTTCACATTCAATTTATTCACCTCAAAATTTTACAACCGCCTTGTGCGTGCCATCATGCCGAGATCATCGCGCACGTGAGCATGAATACATTTAGCATTCGACAAGAACATTTCACGGTGTCAAGATGGGACTTGATCCCGGCCAAACCCTTTGCGAAACTTTCCATTCACAGACGAGAGTCGATTTGGATACACTACGAAAGAGGCAAAGAAAAGGAGGCCGATTCAATTAAATAATAAAATTTATCGATTTTTAAGTAATCGGATTCTCGCACGCCACTTCTAGCGTAAAATGAAAGGGAGAGTTGCAAGAAAAGTATTATTCTTGTCCCTTGCCCTTACTCTACCACTCGTCCAATACCCAAGCAACTGGAAATCTATTTGAACGCATAAATTATTATCGCCCTATGTTCGCTCTTTGTCTTCGGAAAACCTGCTGCGAGTTAATTGAAAACTCGTCGGTTAAAAGGTGTCGCGAATTCGATGTTGCGGTGGTTATGTGAAAATAAAATAGTATTAATATTGAAATATACATTTACTTTATTAAAACAATTTATAGAAAATTATTCAATTTAATAAGTATATAATATACAACTTATCTCCCGTTATTAATTATAATTATTTACAGTTATATCTAACGCCATGTGATAAAACTATACTTTCTGACTTGTTATGGTACTAGCACCTGTCAATTACATAGTAACCTTATAATTAAATTGCTTACAGCGTAGTGGTTTTCCATTTTGCCTTACAGGCTAGAAAAGCGTATAATGGATTTCTAGAAGAATTTAATTATGTAATATGTTGTGTCTGTACTTTTATTTGCTTTTAAAATTCGAAATAACTAACTTCAATAATTGTGAAAAATCTGCAAAGAAATAAAAAAATCCATAAATTAGTACAATATACTCATAAACTCGTAACTTTTTACTAAAATATTTATAAGTTTGTTGTTTACAAGTTTGAGTCCATTAAAGCGATTTTGTACAGCGTTATAAATTTCAAAAGCACCACGTTATAATAATATAAACAATTATGTAGTGGCGAATTATGGCTACATATTTTTAAATAATACTTACAATAAATTCATCTAAATATAATCTTTAATCTTCAGATTTTTAAAAATATTTCCTGATACTCAAGACTAATTATTTTATTTTATTATTTTCCGGAAAATCTCTAATAAGAAACCCTTATCTTAGGTTTTCTGCATTGCATAAGCATCACACTAACTTATAGGCAAATATTCGGCCCATGGGCAATTTTGAGTTTTTCCACTCCAGAGTCGCGTCGTTGCATACGCAAATTTCAGATGTTTGCGAAACGCCCCTTCGTAATACACGGCCCGGCGTCTTTTCCATTTTCCTCTCCGGCAGCATGAAATTCCTTGGCTACCCGTCCTGTCTGCCATTGTGAAGTGGAGCACCGGGAAATATTGTCTAAATAGGATTTCATGCGATATTGCCCCGGTGGATTTCTACGAAACGCTACATTTTGTTTATGTCACAAATGTCGCAAGCCTTTCATTCAAACGTACTTTTCCTGTGGTCCATATATGTATGTGTGCGTATAATACACAAATATGCTTGTAGTATGTACAGGCTTGTAATGTCGTGTGTGGGTGTGACGGCACACTCTTGGCCCTTTCACCATTGTGTCCCAATTTCGAACTCACTGTAACAAATATGTCTTCAATAGAAATTGAGTCAAATATTTGCTTCCAACCCTCACAATAATGCGCACGTGTAAACATACGTACGTATATTCCTTTTGTACCTGAATGATGTTACACAAACCATCAAAAACGTAAGCGTATTTATGACAATAGAGAGTATGAGTGACTTAAGCCTTTAAAATGTCAGGATATTTATAAATGTATAAACCTATCGATCTTAGTTATTACAAATCACAAAATATAATTCGACATACAGAAGACAAAAGGGAAATGCTGCTATTTATTTATTTATTACACATATCTAAATAATAAAAAACTGCTGCTAAAATTAAATTATTATTAGTTGTTGTTTATGACAACGTTGATTTATTATGTAAACTGTGTCAAAATCGCGATTTCATAAATATAATATAAGAAATATCGTTCATGAAAAAGAAAGAGTGAAATTTATGCATTTAAAACATTTAAGATCAACGTGCCTTATGAACAATATAAAATATCTGAGCTTTATGAAATCTTAGCTAAAATTTAGGTTATTAAAAATTCAATTAAATCAAAATCAAAAAAGTTTTTCACCAAATTAAATAAAAAATAAAATAAAATGAAAATATTTTCAAAACTTCGTTTAATAGATTATAAAATATCCATATTATTATACAATGTCAATAATATACTGATAAATTAAGTATGTCAACGAAAAAGGGATTGTATACAAGCCAGATGCGCTAATTACATTTTTTACGTAATCGCAGCTAAGATGTATTTGGCAGCTATTAAATTACGTCATAAAATTTAATAGATACAACACAATACAATACACTAAAATTGACGCATTTTATAAATAACGGCAATTAAAGCAATACACTATAAGCTAACGTCATATTTGACACAAAAACTATTAAATTTCTATATTTTGTTATATAAAAATGCCGTTTTTAGATAGGAAAAAAAATCTGTTATGTCTGAATTCTGCATATACATCAAAATAGTTATCTTGTATGATTTTCGATACACTATATGAAAAATAACACGTCTATAGAAATTCAAAAATAATTAAAAACATGAAATTGCACATAAATTTGTATAAAAATATATTTAGCAAAATAAATCGAAAATTTCTTCCACTTCTTAACGAATGCGCGAATTTCGCCGAAAGTCAATTACATTTTTCTTCGTTTTTTCCTTACACATAGACCGCACCGGTATACACATACATTTTTAAGCATTAAAGCTTTGAATCGAAAGCTTTCTTGGTTATAAATGAAATGTCACCGTCAAGCGCAAGGCGGTCGGGGTCCTTTGGACCCCACACCCCTGCAGAATAACGTTTGACAGCGATTGGAAATTGGAAATCGCAACACGAGCGCCCCGAACACCTGCTGGAAACTCGCGAATTTTCTCATTATTATAATCCATATACACACGTGAAAGTGTGGATCTTAACATAATAAATGATTCGTGCTTTTCTGAAAGTTGAATTTAAACTTGATAATAAAAAATAAGCTGCTTTAATACAATTATACTTCTATGGTAGAAACGTAATAGATTTATTATTATAATGCTCTATGAAGAATTTTTCTTACATGATTTTTTCAATGCTGATAAATGTAATGCAATGTAAATTACCTTAATGTTTTAGCTACAATACGGAAATAAATTAATAAACATAGTATTGTATTTTATACATTGTTACTGGTTTATAAAAAAAAACATATTTACAATTGTGTTATTTGTTATAATGAGATTAATAGGTTAGTTTAGTGACTCCTTTTTTCAGTTTAGGTATGATTACGACTAATCTTCAGGGAGTATTTTTTGTTTCCAAACATTTTTAATCAGTTATAGAGAATATCTTATATTATATTAAAAATAAAAAATAAAATCTGCGAATTGAATCGTTATATTGAGATTTGGTTTAAACGAGCTATCATTACTAGTTGTTTCTGAAATGTCTTGATTTTATAGAAACCAGATTTTAAAAATCTCCCGCGTAGTCGTGTATTAATTCCAGTGAACTTTTTGCAAGATTTAGACTTTGGCACATTAGACTTATTTTCTTCATAAATCAACAATGATGAGAATATAATATTTAAATTAAAATTGTTCTAACAAATATTATCTTACTCAATTCTCTAATCTTAAATAAGTCATAAATAACTTTTTATCTGTTTTTTCCTGTTTATTATAATACATATCATCGGCTATGTTAATTTAAGTTATTACAAGCTTATTTGGTTCACTTTTTATTTTTTAAATATTTAAAGCTGTTTTTAATTGAATTTTAAATTATATTTACGTATTTTTTATGTAGCAAATATAAGCAAATATTAGCGAGACTAAATCTCAAAATACTTTTTTATCATTCTAGATAGAAAAAATTATATGGTCAATAAATTATACAACAATTTCTGGAGCCATATCCCTATTTAAATAAATAAAATATACGTGCACCATTATTATTAAAAAAAGTACATTAAGAAAGTCCGTTTCAAACCCTTTCCTGCGTACTAGTATTTCAAACGCGTACCATTCATTTACATTATAAAAACAACAAAAACCGTTATAAAAGAGATTACATTATAAAAGAGACAGTGTAAATAATTAATCCTACAGAAAAATAATAACACTGAAATAAAGTACATTTCAAGGCCTCTGTGTTTCATTATGATGTTTTTTTATTAGTTTTCATCCAAAATGAATTAAGACACGTGTATATATGTTTTCATACATACTTATCATTATACGTATTTTTGACAAAACAATCACTACCGATTTTACGTCCGTTCTTGGAGACTGGAAAATCGTTTTCTTATTGATTAAAAGCAATAATAATAAATAATATGTTAATAACGCACATTTAATATATGCAGTCTATAATCGTAGCAAGCAAGTTGTTCGTAAAAGTCAAATCGATTTTCGGTTTGTACAGTAAAAACAGAGCATTTTTTTTACATGAAGGCAGGATAGCTGGCGGCTGGCATTATGTCAGCCGTCCTGTAAATGGAAGCTAACGCCATCGTTTTCCGATAAAGACGTCATAAATATCACATTAGTGCCGTGTTGGAGAGCGGTCCCTTTTCGGCTACGGCACATTATCGTAGCTGCGTCCTTTTCTCACGCTACGAATCCGTAGCGGCGAGCTACGCCGTTGGAATGCCGCTTTCATAAGTGACGTGTTCTACGCGAACCCAACTTTACCATATTCTCATTGACATTAATATATACATGCTGTATATTTACACTTATATTATAAGCTAGAATTGGACCCGTTAAAAAATCAACGAATATTATCTCTTCCCTTCTTTATAAATATAAGAGAAATATATATGTTCGCCAATATATCTAGAACGGATTATTCTATTTTTACTTGGCATTTTCCATTGCATTGTACATTTTTCCGATAAGGTTTATAGCTACAGTTTATCACTGAAAGCAAAATATTTTTTTTTAAATAAGTTTATAAAGAAAATATGCCGGAAAATTATGGTTTTCAAAATTCTTCGTTGCCTGTTAAACCAAAGGGATTGACTTTCAATGCTGATAAAGAGAAGTTGAACGAAATAATTTATGCTGAACCACGTTAAACTTTATATAAATATCGTCAATCATCCGAAGTGAAACGCCTGATTGTTTTTAATGTAATGGGTTTGAGTTCTTCTGTAATATCTGCAAATTTAATAGATCGTGATATAACTTATTAATTTAAATACAAGACAAATATATAGAGATTTTGTAAAATGATTTCTAACAGAAATATGAAAATAAACATAAAAAGGAAAATAAGCCAAAATCCACTGAAAATTATTGGCATATAAATAATATCGTGTATTGTGAGCTTTTGGATCAAGCTGAATAATTAAAGCTTAACTTTTGCATGATCAATTACCACAATTAAGCCACTCTTTATAAATCTGAATTAGTGACCAAAAAATGTGTTGTATCTTAACACGACAATGTGAGATAAGTGCTTATCAATTTTTTTATAATAAATCAAGCATCCATTATATTTTGCAGAATTTGTTTTCTTCTTACCATCATCATTGTCCCGACAACCTAAGATGGGTTGTCGCAGCAGTGATGACGATTTGTAGATATCATATCCTTAATTATTAGACATATTTTCTTGTTTGATAACTCAAGAACGTTGAAGGTTTCTATTATTACCTATAGAATATTTCACCCCTTCGAGGGTTCCTCAAGGCTTCAACCTGCGCCCTCTGCTTTTTATATTATTTATTAATGACATAAATACGGCAGTTACTGACTGATCGTCTTGGAACGAAAGCCGAACATCTTGGAAGATTTATCACAGCCGTCGTGTATGTGTAGAGAGAATCTCCACTTGCTTTCAAAAGTGATTCCGAGATCTTTAGTGGAAGTTTCTCTAGCCAAAGTGTTACCACTGAGATTGTAGGAATACACTGATGGCGAATGGGATCCAGCAAATAACACAATATGGCACTTTTCGATACTAAATGGCAGACGGTTAACGAAAGCCCATCTCCATAGAGAATCTAAATCACTCTGTAGAGATTAGGAGTCTACAGCAGATCGAATGCATTTATACAATTTTAAATCATCAACATATAATTCCTTTAATTTTTTCAGAGGGTATGATACCATATTTTTGAATATTTAGTTTTGTGCATGTGTTGCAGAAGTATCTTCACCTCTTTTTAGCATCATTGCAAAAAGATTGCTTGTACCTGGTGACTTATTATTTTTAATACTCTTGGCTTACTTCCTCTAGAAATGGTATCACCACATAAGAAATTTATTTGTGTCTTTTTGGAATAGTAATTTTCTTGTTCTAAGTTCCTCTCTCCATCATTTAACTGGTCATCGAAATGCTCCATCTAGCTATCTAAGATCTTTGGTTTCTCAGTTTTGATGGTTCCTTCTCTATACGTACACAAGGAGCTCCTTGGTTTGAACTTTCTCCAAAGTTGTTTAACTATACGGTAAAAAAAGTTTGTTCCCTTCTAGTTTTACTGATTAAATTCAACACAAAAAAGTTATATCTAATTTAATTATCGAATTAAAGCATTCACAATTAAATAAATATTTCATTTGAAAAATGTAATTGATAAAATAATTATAATTATTAAAATAAAAAAAAACGTTTTCCAAGATAGTACATGAAAATAAATTTAAAATAATAACCCGAAACCGATCATCTTAAATTGAGCCTAAAAAACTTCAGACGACAGTTAGTTTTAAATAAAATGATTTTTAAGAATATAACGATAATTTATTATTATATTAAACAATCTAATTGGCTTAACACAGTAACAAAAAATGTCGAAAAATAATCTTTGATGGATTTTCTAAAGTTGGTTTAACTATATACATATATTATTTTTTATCTAGTACATAATAGTTTTAACTGAAATTGCTCGATTCAACATTTACATTAATACTCAATTAGGTGATCTATATACTTGAAATTAGTTGTTAGCAGATGAATGGAAAGGAATATTCATAAGTAGCCTGTATACATTATGTTTTTAATCGATTAGGCTGAACATAAAAATATTTAGTTTAAATGATCGTTATTTTAAAATATACAAAGTAATATTTTAATTTTGATTTAAAAGTAAAATTGTAAAAAAAACATGTTCCTTAAAACTATTTTTAGCTCAAGATCTAGTAGAAAGTAGATTATTAATAAATTTAATATTAACAATATCTTGAAACGATTCTAGGCACTGTTTTTATTTGCATGGAATTTATATGGCATATATAAAAAAAATCAATTGCTATAACACATGGTTTCTGAATATATAAAAAAAAAATTAAAACCTCATTAGTGCTATAAATATTCTACTATTATTTTTAAATCACTATTTTTGAGTTACACAAGTCTTAAAGCACAAAATATTACGGCAATGACTGCAAAAGAGCTTAATTTAAACGTGCAAAACAATTTCAACTTTCGACCCATTTTTCACCCTCGCAACATTATTAAATAATTGGTCTTGTTACTTTTAACGGTTTCCACTTTTCATTGCCATCATGACTTTCTTAATTGGATTCGTCAGAAGGCGTCGACATGTGCTGCGAACGAGCCTAGACTTTTTATTGCAACCCTTTAACGACGGCTTAATGAAGATTACCCTGCTCCTTGATTGCCTTCAATTATTTAGGTACATTTTTTAAAACCTCCCTCATAATAATATAATATCCTGTGTTGAGTTTATTGCGCAAAAACGCTAAGTGCGCCGCTAACGGTTGAAACACTTAATGTTAATTTATCATCCTTGAAATTTTTATTTAAGTAATAATGGTTGCATATGCAATATATCATATATATTAGCATATGCTATATTTTTATTGTTATTCTTATTAAATCTATGCATTTAATAGAAACATAAAATACAAGCTTGTTATGATACCAAGCACAACTAATTGTTTACAAGCTTACATATCCAATATCCATCACACATTTATTAAAGATGTTTCCACCACTTTTTCCAGCATTTTTCAAAGACAGTTCCGCATGAAGCTATTTTATGGTTATAAATTGACTATTGAACTTGTGCAATGAATTTTCCATTTTTAAGCGAATTCGACCTGAATCAAAAACGTAGAACTGACGTAACTATTATTTCTTATATCAAACTAGTTTATTACATAAAAAATAAAACGTAAATAGTATTTAAAAGATTTATTATTAAGTCTAGAAATCGAAACGGATTATCTCGTTTGATGATGGATTAACATGTTATTTATCCAACTGACGAGTGCGCTCTCGTGTGATAATTCATAAAGACATTTCGAATAAACACAGCTGATAAAAGGCCGAACAAAAGTTTTGCCATTAAGCAAACATAAATTACAAACGTTAATGGAAAAGTAAGATGCGCCTTTCCGAATTTTCCGTCCTCCTTGTTACGCTTCTAAATATTCATGAAACATTTTTTTAAAGCACACTGTTGTCAAAAATATTTAATAATGAAAATATAATTAATGATTTTGCGATAAATGTTTTAATTTGTAACGAGACACTTTTCTGATTGTTTAGATATTTTTAAATAGGTTTGCATTGTCTTTAAGGATAGAAATTTAAATATAGGTATGAAATTCACAGACTACAACTTATTTTTTTTAAATATTTGCACACGTTGAAGCACCGAAAAACAACTAAACTATTAAGCTATGGATCTTTCGCAAGATGGCTAAAAATCTTCTTTAGTGCTGATATGTTGAATAGTGATTAGCTCAAATGGCAGTTTTGCGAAGCATACTGGAAACAATAATTCTGTTTATCTTCAGTATATTTTAATACAAGCGACGAAGGGGGCACCTACGGTTGAGACTTAAATGATAAATGACCTTTAGTGCTGCAGTAATGGTTCATTGGTTACAATGACCTTAATCAAGAGCTTCGACGGCAGAGGAGATCGCGAGCTTACCGTTGAGGGCTGCTGTTTGTATAAATCGTGAAGCGTGAAAGGTTTTACTCGATTAAACCTTAAGCGTTGTTGAGATAAAGATATAAACTTCATTGGAAAGGCGGTTTTAGACGAAATATATTAATGGATAAACATAAATATGTAAATAAATATTAGGAAAAACGAAATTCGACAAGCAAATTACTCACGACGTTTTATTATAATACTTTACCATTGGTATATTTGAAGCTGTTCAGTTCTGTACATATATTTACAAAAACCTTGCAAATAAATTTATAAACAAAATGAATTGCTACAAAAAAAAAACATGGAATAAATTAGTTTTAAGATCGTCTGATACTCTGAATCCCAAACAATAATATAGAAGGTATAATGAAGTATTTTGTATATTGATGTTAAAATATTCAAAAAGAGCGTATTTATAAACTTAACACGCTTTGTAATTAAAAAATAATCACGGAATCAAATTAATAAATTAAAAATTTCGGCACTTGCAAATTAATTAATTAATTAAATAGACTGAAAGTGGGGTAAAGCAACGCGCGACGCGACTGCGGGCATTCGATTAAATTAAAAAAGCATTAGCATAAAACAACGAATCGCGACGGGTTTTTTCGTCTTTCTTCCTTATTTTATCCCAAAACGACGGCACAGTGTAGTGGTAATTTATTAACAATAAATCAGAGGCTGAATCCCCTCATTTCCATTATCGGGCGGCAGCAAATCGAAATGTCATTTGCTTGGTCGCACCCCGCTCGTCGTCGGTTTGTTCCGGGCCGCAAGAACTCGTGTGGCCGCCCCTAATTAATTATCGATCTCTCTGATTTGCTCACGGCGTAGATTCCACTTCGACAGCCGATCGAAATTACTGGGATTTGTCAGCACTCCAGGGCCCGATCATAACGAGTAGGCTGACCCGGCCAGGATATGTTATTCTGCACGCAAACACGTGTTTCGACCCACTCAAGCAAACGTGACATAAGTTATATTATCGACGTTTCGGGAATTACACCTGTTGAGAGCGAACTTTGCTTGACCAACGTGAGTAGGGTTGCCAACTGTCTCAAAATAAAAGTTCATGTCCAAGAATTGAAGAAAATCAAGCTAGCTTTATTATATATTTTTTGCTTTCATTGAACCAGCTAAACCAAGTAAATTTAAACTTGGCTTAAACTAGTTTTAATTGCGCTTTAATTTACTATATTTTAACCTAGTTTGCTAAAATAAGCTTTTATTAAACAGTTGCTCATAATATTTACTACTGTAACATAAATATAAAAATAAGAATAATAAAAAAAAAGCTTGTGGTTTTAATACAAGGGAAAAATTAAAAACCGTTTACAATTTAAGTGAATAAAAATAAAAATACAGGAAATGAACAAAAAAAATTACGGATAATTTAAGTACATACCATTGAAGAACTATAATAATTGGTATTTTGTCTTGAGCCCTTAGACCAGTGGTTCTTAACCTTCTCAAAGTCACGGTGCACTTTTGATCATGGGAAAAATATGTGGACATAATTTTTATTACATATTTAAAAAAAATAATAGTTACTTACAAAATTACATACAAATTTTTTACATATTTTTTTAAATTAAATTATATAACAAAGTTTAGTATTGTTAATAAATTTAGGTAGTTAATTTTGCCCTAGAACCAATTTTTAATTACGTGTTTTATTAAAAATATTTGTATTATTATTTAAAGGTGCTCTTTGGGTGGCAAATCTAAGTGGTGCATTTTCCTCCCTTTGTTTACCCTTAATGACATTCCTGCTTAACATAATAAAATTTATATGATCAATCAAAAATGAATTAATGTGATACCTGAGCTTGTTGGCTTTTGCAGATATCAGAAATATTACGTCGAATATTTTATGTAGTTACCCTGAATTCTTCGTTTAAATTTTTTTCTGTCTTTCTCGTTTTTTAGTTTTCATATTAGTTGTTGTTGAGAAACCAAGCTCACACAAATATGATGTTGAAAACTGTAACAAAATTTTCAGTGCCTTCATGTAAAGAACTGAATATTCCTCTTGGACAGTAATCCAAAAATTCTTCATAGTTATTTTGGAAAATTTAATTTTTAGAGTACGATCAGTCGACAATTAGACTAATTTGATGATTTCGTATCCGGTTATAATTTTCTATATTTAAGAATGGAAAATAATGTGCAATTTTTCTTCCAATAAAGTTAAATGGTCTATTATTGCGGAAATAACTCCCTTGGGAATATTTTCGTTAAGTGAAGGAAACATATCTACTTTTTTTTCTATTATTCGATTTTTCGAAAGAGTTATTTTTTTCCGAAATCCTGTCAATTTGTCAATGGATGTCATGAATTTTTAATTTTTTCCTTGAATGCTTGTGTTAACGTTATTTAAATAATTAAAAATATCTGCTAAATATGCCACTTTAGCATACCAATCATTATTCTGAAGACATTTTACAAAATCATCCATACCTTCATTTCGAAAAAAGATTAACAATTCATTCTTAATTTCTATGAATCGGCATAAAACTTTACCCTTAGATAACCACCTGACTTCAGTGTGAAAAAGCAAACACTCGTACATAGCTTCCATAAAAATGCAAAGTTTTTTAAACATGCGTGTTTTTAAAGGTCTTGATTTTATGAAATTCACTATATTTACAACTTGATTTAGTACAGGTTTTAGTGTTGCTGATAATGTTTTCGAAACTAAAGATTCTTTATGTAAAAAACAGTGCGTAAATATAATATTAGGTTTTCTTGTCTTTGCAAGGGTTACAAATCCTTTAAATGAGCCTACCATTGAAGGAGCACCATCCATACATATTCCTACACATAACTCCCATGATATTTTAAATTGTTCTAAATATGAATAAATAAGATCAAAAACATCTTGTCCTGTCGTATGCTTGGTAAGTTCTTTGCAGCATAGATATTGATTCACTATTTTGTTTTCATTTATGAAACGAACGAATCCTACTATTTGTGCCTTACCGCTAATGTCAGTAGATTCGTCGACTTGTAAAACAAAATATCGCTTGGAAAGTTTATCGTTAACGGTTTTTTCAGTATCATCCGACATATTTAATTATTTTTTTTATTGTATCGTTTGAAAAAGGAATTTTCATAATTTCCTTTATGCTTCATCACTAAACATAATTTTTCCTATTTCACAATATGCAGGTAAAATTAGAGACTCTGCTATAGTATGTGGTTTTAATTGTACAGCAATTAATTCAGCAATCTTGTATGACGCCAATTGTGCCTTATCGGAAATTTTAACAGTTTTTTCAAAATATTTCGCTTGTTTATTTTGCATGCTTAACAATCTTTTGAAGTTATCTTTACTTTTTGATGCAAGATTGGCGTGCTTCGTAGGGAAGTGGCGATTTAACTTGTCAGTATACATCGCGATATTGGACAGTTTTTCTCCACATACAACACATAGTGGAATGTGTTGTATGTGGAGAAAAAAATCTTTCCTCATTGATGCTAGTAAAACTGAAACGTAAATATTCTTCAGAATACTGTCCATTATTTTTTTTTATTTTACTAGATATATTTTCTTTTGTATGAGACGTATGATGTCTAGTAACATCTTCACTACTTCTTCCACTTGTACTCCCAGAGTCATTAATATTTTGTTCTGATTCACAATTTTGTTTGGTAATAAATTTATCCATTGTGGGTTATCACGACTATAATAAAATATAAATTGATTGAAACATTAAAATTTTACTATTTTGCGGAATTTTTGTTTTTACCAATTTTCTCGCGGTGCACTTGCAATAAGTTCGCACCGGTTAAGAACCACTGCCTTAGACTATAGAGGCTAAAATGACAAAGCACATATTGCTTCTAAAGCAATACATTATTAGGCATTTAATGCTCGTATTTAAATTTCTATATTGTTTTTATCATAATCACCGATATATGAGGTATGTGGGTTAGTATGGTTTGGCGAGATATTTTTATAATATTTTCTAGTATAAAAATGACAGAGTTCTTGAATTGTTTGTATTTGAAATTTCATATGCAATTATTTACAATTAGTATAAAAAGTGTAGGTGAGGGCTAACATCTTAGGGTATTTTATGGGTATAGTAATGGGTATTTAAAAATCAATTTGTGCTCATGCTCGAAGACAATTCTACAATTGCGGTTTATTTTGAAACAGTGCTATGTAATTTACGTTATTATCAATAGTATTGCTCCCAAAAAATCTCTCTGTAATTGGCAATTCATAACCAAAATTGTTTCGTTTATGCGATTATGATAATATATGGCGGTTTAACGTATGAATGCGAAATGTGTATATTCAACTTTTTCCACTGGCAATTAAACTTTTCCGTACTACCTTCTGTATCCCGTGGGTGAAATCCGTTTAACGACCGGCTGTGGTATTTTCAGTTAATCCGTTGCGTATTACGTGTTTTTATTACGCCCAAACGACTATCAAAGTTCAATTGTAACCATCGACCGAGTCGTTGTAAGCTTTTAACGTATACATTGTAATTAAACAATATTCTTAATAACCATTGATTTATACCTACACATTAAAATTACAAAAAAAGAAAAAACTAAAGAAATCAAAATCTAAATATTAAATTTAGCAAATCTGAATTTTTGATATTTGAGACATTTGCTTTCATTTAATTACAAATTAGATAAATTAATTTTTAGTATAGATTTAAACTTGGTATATAATGGTTGTAAATTGAAAACTTTATTAATTACGTAATATCAGCCAATTCGCAAATCATCATATAAACGTTGAATATAATTATATTTTTTTGTTATATAATAAAATTTAAATATGTTCACGTTTTTTTTAGAAATTAACTGTTAAGCTTTTTAAAAAATAATACATTCGTAACAAAATAAAAATAATGACTTAATAGATATACAAATATTTTAATTAACTTTATATATGTACAAAAATATAATCAGTTATATTTTTATAAAAAAATATAGCAAATATTTAGCTTTATTCATTTATATAGTGGTGGTAGAGTTGAAATATTTACTATTTTAAATCAGAATACAGACATAAATTCGTCAACATATCGTAAACTGATATTGCTCAAAATAATACAAAACAACAACATGAAAAGTAATTTCAACCTATTTTCATTTATACAAAATGAAAACTAATTTGCTACCCTTGTCAATTATTTATCAAAAGAAAGTCAATCAATACATATTTACCCTATTCAAAAAACACAAAATAAAACCACACTATATATTTTAATGAAATATTATGCAATCACATACCTATGTACTACGTAAAAACATTTTTAAATATTTTGCAAAAAATGTAGGTTGTGTGAACCAATGGGATTTATATAATTTTATTATTGGTTTAAAGTTGATATGTAGGATAATTGGTTAATGTCAAGAACTTTACGGTGTATTTCAAAATTATTTTTATCTATTTATGGTTTTCAAACGGTTATCATTTACAGTAGTGATAATTATAAATGACATTTTAATTGTACTTTATTACAGATTCTTTATTAATTTTTGATTTGGCCTTATTAATAATAAATGTTAAAATAATATTTATTTTTGTCCATTTATATGGGTCATGTAAAAACTTTTTCATATGATGTATAATATGGGTTAATAATTGTTGCCGTTTTTTTAATAATAAAATGACTTAAATATTTTAAATGTTACAATGTGTATATTTCCAAGTTAATAAAAATAAATAGTAATTGCTAGGTGTGAAGTCCAATGAGAATGCAGGATGTTATGGACTGGACAATATTTACATTTTTTGCGAGTTTTTTTAAGATCAGTTAAGTATCTGCATCGATATGTGTATCAACTCTGATTTGACATCTATCGAGGCTCACATTCTAAGAATAAATCACCGAAATAAAACTTGTTGCACCAAAAAAGACTCATTCAAGTTCTCGCCACACTTTCACTTTTCAATAACGTATGTTTCTAATCACTTTAGTTGCATTTCTGAATTAATATTTTTAGTTATGGGTTGTTACACGACCGAAGACAAAATGAAGCTAATATAGAGTTAGGTAGAAAATGATTTTATATATAATAAAAATAACTGTTTCAAAATCAGACTAACAATCTGCAAAAATATACATTTAAACGCATCAATAAATTTATTTAAGTTATTAAATATAAGTAATAAAAAAAATTGCGTCAGTATATTTGACTATTAAACTTTTTAGGAGAAATTAAAAAAAAAAATATACAAAGTTTTTTCAGGTTTTTTAAAAATAATAAAAAAATGTCATCCTTAAGATATTATATTTTCGGGTTTTGAGGCAAAATGAGTTTGACTTTGCAGTAAAATAGAAGCCTGAAAAGATGGTAACATTTTATTTTATAAACGTATATAAATTACCATATATATATTAAAATGTAGATTTGAAGTATAAATGAATTAATAACTAAAGTGCTTAGTCACGAGATATCTCTTTAATTGTTGTATTTATACTGTGTATGGTCCGACTTTAGAAACTTTTAATCTCTATGATCTTTTCGTTTGCTTAAGTGATCGTTAGAGTGACTTATAAATTATAATGTATTGTGCAGGTGGATTAAATAAAAGTTTTTGTCGCAAGTGTGACACTAGTGATTATTTAGATATGCAATTTAACGCTAGAATTAAAATTGTGAACAGTAAACTTTTATAAAATATTAGAAAAGTACGCGAAAAGAAAATTTTAAAGAGATTTAAAATCAGATTTTACACAAACAAAAATCAGGACATCCAAATATTTTACATGCCAATAAAACACTGATGCAGTAATAGATTATATACAATACTGCAATAGTTGAAATGATAAAAATACTGAGAGTTAAAGACGATTTACTATATAATAAAATTAATAAAATAGCCCTTTAATAAAAAAAATTATATAATATTTTAAGATGATTTTTTTATAAATTAAATTGACTATAAATTAAAATATTGTATAAATAAATATTTTTTAAAAGGTGGCAAAAGGTTCTTAGTTTTTTAGAGCTCTCACGAATTTATTTTTCATTTATAGTTGTGTCGTCTATTTATCTTATATTATTTATTATTTTTCTAACAATGCGTACTCCTTCTGTCTCAAGCACTTCTTTGAATTTATGCTATAAATTTATTTTAATATAATTATATTAAGGACCATAATAACTATTTTGTCTCTTAACGAGCAAGGGTCTTTCAAAGGGTCAGTGACACTGCGACATGATATGCAGAAATTAATATGGGTTTGGGCAGCCGAAAACCTTCTAGGGTTGCGAATCTAAAGGAATAGAAAAAATAACAAGGAAATAATGTGGGAATTATGTTAGGCCGAGAGATAATGTGAGAATTGTCTGTGACCAGAACCACTTTTTTACTACGAAACCAGCTGGAAAAAGAAAGGTCATTGTGTTAAATATTTGTATAGTTTTTTTAAAATGAAATCACAAAATTTCCTATATGTATCAAAAATTGTACGGTGTAGTGGGTGATAAATTGAATGAGAAACATTTTTATTTACACCTGCTATTCGGTAACTTCTATGTGGTGCAATTTTTTCACACGTTTTTATTTACTGTTCAATAGTCAGAGGATCGTTGGTTGGTGAAGCTTTAGAATAAATTTAAAGAAATATACTGATAAATAGCAGTGTGAATCTGTTTTATTAAATGTCTGGTTTTTCATGAAAGACAAATAAAATTATGTTGATTTTAAAAGTCTTTTGACACCGTATGTACATGTTGAATATATTTTGAGTTTTTTTTAATATTTACATATCAAAGCTTAATGACATACGATTTTTCAACAATGGCCACATGTCGTTCTTGCCATGTACAGATAGTTAATCTCAATTATGTGAAAATCATAAGTCTCTTTGGAAATCTTTGCTGCCAATCCCCATTCTGACGCCAGGAAATGGACGTTTGGATCTGCGCCAACTCGTACGGGGGCATGATATCTATTAGGGGATGTGGGAATGTGGATTCAATAACACATCCGGACATATTGCAAATTTTAAAATACGATATGGATATAATCTATTCCGCAGAGCCTAAACGACCTATAAAATTGAATTATAGCGCAGTCTCATTCTACAACGGGAACACTTTAGAATTAATGTCGTATCCATAATAGCAGAGCACACTTTTTTAAATTATTATCGTCGTACGAAATGCATTTGTCAAACTAGTAATGTATTTGCAGA